>NW_024883132.1:0-131446 GCF_019059575.1 Amphibalanus amphitrite | reverse complement strand
GGATATCCGCCCCCCCCGTCGGTGCGCGGGTTAATCCGCGCCGTGCTGGGGGGGGGGGGGGGGGGTACGCCCCCCTTTAGGTTTTTTTTCGCGAATATCTCAAAAACGGCGTCGCGCAGCGCCTGCGCTGTCTTTGGTACACTGTTCATACATCTTTTCTACAGCTTGTTAAATTTCAGATGAGGGTCGTTCTAGGTCAGGTCACTAGGGCACGTCAAGTGACCTTTGAAAGTTAAAAGACCCGCTATAGCTACACCGATTGAACGATCACTTTTGAAACTTTCAGAGATCGATAAGACTAACAATATGCATAAAATGTTCCTCTCGGACTTTTTATTTCTGTGACCTAAGGTCAGGTCAATTTTTGGACCTCAAGTAAGTGGGAGAAAAGTGAAATGCGCCTCTTTTGGACGAATGTCGTTTAAAACCCCCTTAAACATCGGTTCATAGGTTAACATAACACACTGAATCGTAAAATGCACCTGTGTCCTTTTATGTGCCCTTGAGGTCATCTCAGGTCATAAACGGTCACCTATTTTATCACCATAAACGGTTTTTTTTGGCTTCAACTTTTGATAGAGACGTGCTAGAGCGGTGAAAACACGTCAGATGTAGTCAGCTCGACGATACGGATCGACTGATCTGCAGAATGACCCTTTCCGGTCAGGTCATGACCTTGACCTGTGGTCAAATTTTCAAAATAACCTTTCAAGGTCAACGTATAGTTCATTCGACGCGTCTCGACGAGAGGAACACGAGGCAGGCAAAATAAATATCGTCACTGTCTTGCACCAAATGTTATTGCAGAAAAACGCTTTTCATAAAAAACTGTTATTTTTGGAATTTTTGCCCTCTGGAAGCTAAACCATTGACCTGAGATCAAATCCGAGAGCAATATTCAGAAAAGCCTGTAAAAGGGCTATCGAATGCGCTTTTCCGCGGCGCTGTAGCTCTATTGGTTCCCGAGTTAGCCGTTGACAGTTTCCAAAATTGTTGAAATGGACTAAATTTTACCTTTGATGACCTCTGGTGACCTGACCTTTGACCTGACCTAATAATTGAAACGAAGTCTTTCCGTCATTATTTTTGACGCTCTTTCGATTTCCCCTTACCGCGTGTCGCTACGTGGCCCAGGAGCCGAGTTAGAGGGGGGACGTGAAAACACCCCCCCCCCAGCACGACACGGAAAGCATAGGCCACCAGCACGATGCGGGTTAACTTATAGGTAATCGGTAACTTATAGGTACTTATAGAGAGGTCGCAAAATTGACCTGGCCCTCAATGAAGATATTTGGTCTGGGGATTACGCAATGCGAATGTTCGGTGAGATCAGCAGGTTTCTATGGCACTTATTCAAAGTCGACCATGCACACTCACATCATCAAAAGTCGTCTTCTATACTACGCCGGCCGAAGACCTTCGCACCTTCGTGCCACTATATGGGACAGTCTCACGCCTCACCCATCTGGCACTCATGCAGTCATGAGTGTCTGAGATTCTAAGCACGGCCACCCCGGTCGACCATAGGCTGCAGTCCACAGGTCACTTTGGTTCAGTGAGTGAACCTGTATGTTTTTTTTTTTGCAAAGATTAAAGATTGTGCCTATCGATCAACGCATATTTTATCGTTTCGAATTCGAATGGGTGTGTATTTTGAGAATAACATGTCCGTAGCCTGAGCTCGTTTCCTATATCGTGCTAAATATGCATAAAGATAAAGGCTTTTGATAAAAAAAACACTGGGCTGCAAATTGCATTAATTGGATTTTATGAAAAATCAGCGAAACCTGGTTCTGATACTCGTGCCGGTTCCGTAGTAACACCTAGTAAATCATGCATGAATATATGACGTTACATTTTAGACTGACCCCCTGTCACTAGCTCACAATGGCGCCCCTCTCAAGGGAAAAAGTCGCCCCCTCGAGCACCATGCCCCCCCCCCTTTCACTGATTTCTGGCTACGCCACTGGTTACCGCCGTAGGTAGTTTTAGGACGCCATTTAATTGCGTCCCAGAAAAGCTATTTCTGGCACCTAAAAGCTGACTCGCCCCAAAATTGGTCCTCAGCACCTATTTGGTGGATACCAGCACCAATCATGGAAAATGACCTTAATTAGCTGTTTCTGGCACCTATTCATCGGTACGCCTTACTCTTTTTTCTGAATCTGGCACCTAAATGCTGAGCGTAGCACCAATCTAGTAGAAAAATGAACTACTGGCTGGTAGAATCATGTTGTTCTGGTATAATGACCCCTGGAGTCTAGCCTAAAGGTTGCCAGTGCAGCTACACTCTAAGACAGCCCCGTAGTGATCTCAGCATTGTATATGACGTTTAACCCGCGCCCTGCTGGGGGGGGGTGTTTGAACACCCCCCCTTGTGGTTTTTCGCGAATATCTCAAAAACGGCGGCGCGGAGCGCCGCCGTTTTTGGTACACCTTATCATACATCAATTCTACACATGTTGTTAAAATTTCAGACCAAGGTCATTCAAGGTCAGGTCACCAGGTCACTTGAAGTGACCTCACCTCATGAAAAGTTTCAATGTCCGTCATAGCTACACCGAGTGACCGATCGCTTTGAAACTTTCAGCGATTGCTAAGAGCAATAGCATGTACAAAATGTATATCTCAGAATTTTGATATCGATGACCTAAGGTCAGGTCAATTTTGCGACCTCCCCATTATAAGTCAATGGGAGAAAATTGAAATGCGCCTCTTTTGGACGAAAGACATTATAAACACTCCCAAACACTGAATTACAAGTGGTTTAGACACACTGAACATGAAAATGGTGTCCGTGACCCCTGTTTATGCCCTGAGGTCATCTTAGGTCACGAATGGTATCTAACAATTTTTCGCAAATAACTTTTGATAGGGGCATGCTAGAGCGATGAAAACGCCTTAGATGTGTTCAGCTCGACGATACGGATCGACTGATATGCAACATGACCCTTTCCGGTCAGGTCATGACCTTGACCTGAGGTCAAATTTTCAAGTTGACCTTTAAAGGTCAAATTATGGTTCATTCGATGCGTCTTGACGAGAGGAACACGATGCCGGTAAAAGTAAGCTCGTACAAGGTCTGGGTCAAAAGTTATTGCAGAAAAACTGTTTCCGAAAAAATCGGCTATTTTTGCAGTTTTTGCCCCCTGCAGGCAAAACCGTTGACGTTAGGTCAAATCTGAGAAAATTACTCAGAAAGGGCGTTAATAGGGCTATCGAATGCGCTTTTCCGCGGCGCTGTAGCTCTATTGGTTCCCGAGTTATGCGCTGGCTTCTTGGAAATTGTCGACATTCGACCTGGAAATCGGCGAAATTTTGCTTTCAATGACCTCTGGTGACCTGACCTTTGACCTGACCAAAAAATTGACCGAAGTGATTTCCTCATTATTTTTGACGCTCTTTCGAACGCCGCCTTCCGCGTATCGCTACGTGGCCCAGGAGCCGAGTTAGAAGGGGGGTGTTCAAACACCCCCCCCCCCAGCAGGGCGTGGAAATCCAGGACCCCCAGCCGGGCGCGGGTTAAGTAAGCAAATAATATTAATTTGTTTGAAAAAACAATGTCATTTAAATATTTAAAAGTATTTACTTGTAATGCTTAAAGGGAAACATTTTTGTGAGTAATTGTCTCGATTTTGACCATTAAAACGGGTATTGTATTTTTTGACGTCATCAAATAGCTCCAAAAAAGAAATGTAATGTTTTCATTCCGTTCAAGGCCGCTGAAGAAACGCGGGATCTTGCGTGGGACATTGTCCGTTGTTTGCCGCGCAGAGTTGTGCCGTGGTTGTGCCTTTTTCATCCGTTTCTTACATATGGCATATGTGTGCATAAAGCTTTGATTTTTTTTTTTGGTTATTGTGTGGCCGGTCAGTCAAACGCCCCTGTAGAAACCGGATGCTGCGTTTGATCGAGATGGAGTCAGACGATGATTGCAGAAAGCTAATAATATTGAAAAGAGGGCCGGTTGCGTGGCATGTCTGTTCAGAGTTCACATTTTGCTTTACTCCAGTTTATGACCTGAGAGCCTGGCTGGAAGTGACGGATCCAAACTTCTCACGTTAAAATGGCTGAGGGTGCAATAATCTCTAGTCTCTACATAGCGGGCTGGTATAGGAGCGTCTTGCTATGCTGCACCATAGCTGGCTAGTGATTCTCTTTTGGCTAGAAATGGCATTAATCATTATCTCCACTGGCGAAAATGGCACTTGACATCACCGAATGCAACGTTCATGTTGTTAGGATACATAAAATCAGGAAGATTACGCGAATTAGGTCGGCAAACGTGGAATAAAATAGGTGCTGGATGTTTTGGTTTTGGTGCTGAATCAGCAAACAGCAAATACGGAGTTCAACTAGACGATCTGGCAACTTTAGGCTGTGTGGAAGCAATTAGGTGCCAGATTCAGATATTAGGGTCGAATAAGCATTTTGGGGCTGATCAGCAATTAGGTGCCAGAAACAGCTTTTTAGGGACCAGAAACAAATATTCCCCGTAGTTTTACTATAGTTCGTTTTTTTTTTCAAAAGGACGCTGGCTCAAAGTGCAATATCGAAGCTTGACTGACCCCCTGGCCTGCGCCAGGGGGTTCTGCGCAGGCGCAGAGCTGGACGGCTAGCTTTGCAGGTGCTCCGCGTTTTGCTTAATTATTCTTTATCAAGATGAGCTTTCCAAGATCATATGTACTTCTATAATCTCCAGTTTTTCAGCTCTTTACTTTAAGTGTAAATGTGGTACCTGGTTCTGACGGACTACATTATTATCAGCAAGCCTTTTTGAAGGTACGTACAAAAACTTCGTTTCAAGATTGAATTAGATGCGTCATATCTGTCCGATTGTCTCACAAGAACTGCCCCATCCACGCAAAATTTCATTGAAAAATAACGTGACGTTGTGAGGCTACCACCCTCAATACGACGAAAATAAGAGGACTTCAGTCACTATCGCTTCTGGGTGTTCTACAGGGGCTCCTTTAAGTCCATGGACGTTTCAAAACAGACTGATTAGTCAGCAAGCTCTGCTTTTTCACAAAACAAAACACGTTTCTTCCGGCTTGAAGATGCGGCACACAATCAGCACAAGAATGAGACGCCTAATGCTGTTTTCAGCATTTTTACTCGTCCTGGCCGAACATGTTGCTTTGGACGTTATTTGGCAAACACCAATCCTTGGTGCCTGCTTTGCCACACCGCCAGTAACACAAGACCTCCGCAAGTGCTCTGATGACGTCTTTCCCCTTATCTTGCCCCGGGAGCGGAACAGGGAGCTCCCCACCATCCCGCTATTTCACCAGAAGCAGGTGACACGGACGGGTAAAGTCAAAACCCGCTACTTCAGGAGGCGTGTCGCATACAGCGCCAATTCAGACGCCACTCGCCAGATGGGCCGCTTAGCGTACGTCCCTCCAGTCCTACTCGCCGGCGATATCGAGCTCAACCCTGGCCCCACCTATGCAACTGAAGATTCACGGGATTGTTCAGAGTATTCAGTCAGCACATCCAGCCATGGGTCCTCTCAGCTCTCATGTGCTGGATGCCCCAGTCTCTCGACAAGGAAAGCCTCTATAACGTGCAATAACTGTGCGCTGCGTTGGCACACATCGTGTGCCAGACTCACACTGGCCCAAGCACACATCGTGTGCCAGACTCACACTGGCCCAAGCACGCGTGCTTAACGTATGGCACTGCAGTAAATGTCGCCATAGTCAAACTACTCTCAGCGAGTCAAGATGCACTCCTGGTAAGATAACCCCGGTGACAGCGCCTACAACCACAACGCCTCTCTCTGAACGGTTAGCTGAGCTGCGAAACAACTGCACCGTCATCAAAAGGATTCCGAAGGCGGCGCGGGCTTCTGCTGCAGACTGCCTCTCCAAGCTCATTGATAAGGCGGTATGCGACTCGAGCTCTGAAGCATGGGAACGCTTCATGCTATTTGCGTATTTAGCTCTCCGCGCTCCAGTCAAGACCCCCGGTAGAAAAAATCAATCAGCCGCCTCAACTATCAAGCAGCAGGTAGCTAGCATGGATAATTTAACGAGTATCCAACCTATCTCAAGCCAACGAACAGTGACTAAAACCCGGTCTGAAAACCACATTGCCCACCGAGTTGCCTCAAAATGCGCTGATGGCGACATAAAGGGGGCCCTGAGGGCTCTTACCTCAAAGGAAGAGTACACCCAGCCTAGCTGTGATATAGTGAGTGCTCTCAGAAGTAAGCATCCTCCAGCTCCACCCGATGAAGCGCTGCCTTCTCCACCGGAGCCTCACGAATCCGGTCCACTCCAGGTAAACAATGAACAGGTCAGAGCAGCCATCGAGACAATGCCGACTGGGTCTTCAGCAGGGCTGGACGGAGTGAGGCCTCTCCACCTGCGGCAACTCATCTCCGCCGAAGCGTCAGAGCCTGGTCGACGTCTACTTAGGTCACTGACCTCACTCACCAACATGGCGCTGGACGGCCGGATCCCTGAGTGTGCCCGCCCCGCCTTCTTCGGGGCTGCTCTCTGTGCCCTCCGGAAGAAGGATGGAGGACTGCGCCCCATCGCCGTCGGCAGTGTTTATCGGCGGCTGCCCAGCCGCATCGCAGCACATCATGCAGCCGACCTCTTAGCCCCCGACTTCAGGCCAGTGCAGCTTGGAGTTGGCACCCGACTGGGTTGTGAGGCTGCTGTTCACGCTGCTCGTGAGTTTATATCGGATGCCTTGAAAAACCCTTCTCCAACAGCTTTTGTAAAGGTCGATATGCGCAACGCTTTTAACACGGTGAGACGCGACAAGCTGTTAAAAAGTATTCAAGCTCGCTGTCCAGAAATCTTCCGGCTGGCGTATCAGGCTTACAGCGCTCCGACACCTCTGCATATAGGAAGCTCCATTATTTCATCTTGCAGCGGGGTTCAGCAAGGCGACCCGCTCGGCCCAATAGCCTTCTCTTTGGCTATTGATGACTGTGCGCGCTCCATGAAATCGCCATTAAATATATGGTATTTGGACGACGCCACTGTAGCAGGCCCCGTATGCACGGTCGTCAATGATCTCGTCAAACTGCAAGACTTGCTGCCGGACCTCGGTCTGGAGCTTAATGGCTCTAAGTGCGAGTTCGCCGTTTTCGGCACAGCTCTTGACAGCGTCCACGCTTCAATTGTAGGGGAAATAAAGGCCGCTCTCCACGGGATAAGTGAGACGTCTCCCGCCGGTTTGACCTTACTGGGCTCACCTCTGACTGAAACAGGCATTCAAATTGCTACAGAGACCGCCACAGACACCGTCTCAACTCTTTGTGATCGTATTCGTGGATTGGATACGCACACGGCAATCTTCTTTCTTGCCCATTACATCTCTGCGCCTCGCCTGCAGTACCTGCTCCGTTCAAGCCCAATGTATACGAACAAAGCAGGCTTGCAGGCAATTGACAATGCGGTGAAATCTGCCCTTACCGATGTATGCAACGTTTCACTTACCGAAGGAGCCTGGACGCAAGCAAGTCTCCCCGTAAGACACGGTGGTCTCGGCGTTCGATCCGTCGAGAGACTCGCGCTTCCTTGCTACATTTCTTCAATCACGGCTGCGACTCCTCTCATAACTTCAATAATCCCATTCATTCTGGACAACACAGTGCCTTCCGCTTTGCAACCTGCCTTAGAATGTTTCGTCAAGGCAACAGCTAGCACGGAAGTTCCGGAACCCATGTTGGCATGCAAACAACGTACATGGGATGATATGGCGTCAAAAGCACTCAGAGACCACCTACTCAGTGACGCTGACCAAATGCACAGAGCTCGTCTTCTTGCCGCCAGTCAGGATCATACCGCCGCCTGGCTGCAAGCGATACCGGTCCCCAGCCTCGGCCTTCACCTAGACCCAGAGACTGTCAGAATTGCGGTCGCTCTTCGTCTGGGAGTCCCAATTTGTGAGCCGCACACATGCCGTCTTTGCGGTCGCCAAGTTGGACGCCTGGGACATCACGCCCTTTCCTGTCAGAAGAGCGCCGGTCGATTCCCTCGACATGCCCACATAAACGACCTAATAAAACGCAGCCTCTCCGTCTCTGGCGTCCCATCCGTGCTGGAACCGGTGGGCCTCGACAGAGGGGACGGCAAGCGCCCGGACGGCCTAACAACTTTCCCATTCGCAAGTGGAAAATGTCTTGCATGGGACGCCACGTGCACGGACACTTTCTCCGAGACTGCTATGGTCGCTTGTGCCATCAACCCTGGTTCAGCAGCTAGCGCAGCGGAAAAACGCAAAATCCAGCGGTATTCATCCATTTCTGAGCAATACCTTTTCGTACCAGTGGCAGTTGAGACGTCTGGAGTTGTCGGCCCATCTGCTTGTCGATTTTTCAAGGAGCTCGGCAGACGTATATCACAGTCAACCGGTGACCGACGAGAAACAGCTTGGTTATGGCAACGGTTGTCAATGGCCATCATACGTGGAAACGCGGCAGCAATCATAGGATCGACAACCCACTTCCCCATGAGTTCCGACACCGTTCAACATCAGGTACAATCATGGACCCCAGGACTACGGCAAACTCAAAAACGACAGACCCAAAATGGCACATGTTACAATCATGCCACCCCAGACCACATCCACTTGCCAACACATCAAGCCAACAATGCCATCACTGATATCACACAACCATCCTCAGCGCCTAGCATGAATTCTGACACAACACCATCACCCATCACTGCCGATAGCCACACTTATAGTCGCTCTCCACCATCTCCAGCAGTTGATAACCCCAGCATATCCGCTCGTTTAGCACGCTACCGTGAACTGTTCCAACAAATAAAATCAGAATTCAGGGCGCAAGGACTCGAGGTCGGGACTAGCCGCGACTATATGGACGATCCAGAGCTGGCTTACTACTTTACACGCGGGGCAAACTAATGTTCCTGCGTGCCAGCTGTGTTAAGCTGTCAATGTCTCTGCTTTTTTGTAAAGTGTCTGTAATTTAACCATGTTTGAAGTGTACGATGAATATATATAATATATCGAAGCTCTCACGTGAGTTTTGGCAGCTTCAGTGTCTGGCCAAGAATTTCTTACCGAAAAAATAATCGATTTCAAATTGTGCACGGTAAGTAGCTGGAAATTGTTTCTTAAAAATGAACATACTATGATGACGTCACTGGTGGCAGCAGGCACCCAAATGTCCGTGCAATGGGACAAGTGTAACAAATTTGGGTGAAACTTAGTTTTTCACTGTTGCCGAGCTTATAATCGCGTTAGCGGTTCCGTCCATGATAGTTACAAGTTACAGTGCACTACATGCTCGACAGCATGACGTCACCACTGTTCTCATAGCTAGTTCCAAAACGCACATATGGAAATTATCGGGAAGAAATCACATGCTAAAATTAGTCGACGTTCGATTTTCTCAGGTTCAGTTTTTGCTCGTTTTGCTCGCTAAAACACATGCTTGTTCGAAAAACATACTTGGAGCCAGCGTCCTTTTGAAAAAAAAAAAACGAACTATAGGTAGGTATTTTGCCGATTCTACCTAGCTAGGTATTTTGGTGCAAGAGGCCTCAGGTCTGAGTTTTTTAAATTCCTGTACACACTTTACAACCAGGCTTCACAACATACAAAAACATATTCGCACGCTACAATGATTAAAAACACTCCTCCGTCATTTCTATCATTGTACTGTGCGAATATGTTTTTGTATGTTGTGAAGTGTGTACAGGAATTTCAAAAAAAAAAACTCAGACCTGATGATGACAGTGTTGTCGAAAGCTTGTCTCTTTTGTTTCTCCCCAGTAAACATGCCGACGTCGGGCCGAGGCTCGGCCCGACGTCGGCCCGAAGTCGCTTCAACCTCGGTCCGACATCGGCTGGACGTCGGGTATGCCTGCAAGTACCGACGTCCAGCCTAAGTCCAGCCGACGTCGAGCCGACGTCGGGCCGAGGTCGTCTGCCGAGGTTGACGAGATCGTTTGTCGTTGGACCGACGGGGCCGACGTCGGCATGTTTATTGGGACAACGCGCCAAAAATATCAACCGACAGCGGGATTCCAGCCCCCCAGTCGCCGACGTCGGCATGTTTACTGGGACAACGCGCCAAAAGCATCAGCCGGCGATGGGATTCGAACCCCGTGTCAATTGAACGCGAGGTTAGTGCGCTAACCACTACACCACGCAGCCAGATGGCGAATTTGGTTTGTTTTGTTGGGTTATGCCCTTTCGGTCTGACAATACCATTTGAGAGCCGGAAGGATGATAGGATGGAGACATTGGTCTTCTTGGCGAGCACCCTGGGTCCAGTTCATATAGAGTCCCATTGCTGTTACGTGACACTTACCTATTGGAAAGGGCGACCCCACAAATGTATTCATATAGCCACCCTTACACACCTGCACCAACGTTTCCCAAAGTGTCCCTTTGATAAGTGGCACTTTGGCAAAGTGACACTTGTCGCCGACGTCGGGCCGAGGTTGGACCGACGTCGGGCCGACGTCGGCATGCCGATGCCGAGATGACGACGTCACCCCGACGTCTTCCGACGTCGGGCCGACGTCGGCATGTTTACTGGGTCTTTGGTAAACTTAATAACCAATACAGTTTGATCATTTTCACATCAATTTTGACTATAATGTCTTCACTCATGCCAACGATCCAAACGATTATAAATTAGGAAGTAAAACTTACCATTTTCCAATGAAATTCCTGTTTTATTGATTTTGAATAAGACTACGAGAGGGAGAGTTTTGAAAATTTGTCCATGGGTTTGGTCCATCAATGACAAATGAATAAAAGCTAGATTTATTTCATTGACGTTTGTCTTATATTGTACAGGCGGGGTCGGTTAGTCAAGTTACCCCATCCTACGCTACTGAAAGAAACCTTGCTCGGACACGCTCGGACAGAGCCAAACATCACCAGCAGCTCATTCTCCACGGGGTACGCCCACCTGGTACACCTTACGCCAGTAACCGAATTCACCTGTATGGGAGCCACGTTTCAACCAACACTAGGCACCACAACGGCAATTCTACTAACTCCACACAACCACCGGCCAACACCACGTGGCCACCAAACCCTACGCCGGCCAGGCAGTGCGCTCTGAGCTGCTACGCCGCGAAAGCACGAGCTGACTTCAAGTTCACTCACAAGGAGTGCATAATGGTCAAGTCCGGCGTTCTGTTCCGAAGGAAGAAAAACCAGTACAGCTATTTCCAACCAACAGAACCACCACGCCCCATCCCCCAAACCTAAAGAAACCCACCAAGGCCACGTCTACCAGCAGTCCATGTTTCATTCAACCCTCAACCATCCTATAATAACGGACATTTACCGACTCATTCTTTCATCGACCCTCCTCTGGCCTTGATAGAACCCAGAAAAATAAAACAAAAGATAACAAAAACTCATGCCGAAATTCAAGAAAACGAGAGAAACACAAAAACACTAAAAATAGAATTGAAAATCCCAAAATGGACTACACTTAAGTTAACTGACTGGCTAAGCTGACTAGACTCATCCCGCGCCGCCACCGTCACGTGACACGAGCCGCTCCACCAATCAGAGTAGGCCGCCGCCTCCGCGGCCCTGCCGCCCGCCGCCGCCAGCCGCCAGCCGCCGCTCGCCAGAGCCGGCCCTCCCCTCGTAGGGTCGCGAAAAAACGATTTTATCTTATCATATAGTTATAACTGGACGTATTCATGTTACCATTTGTCCAATTTTATAGTAATCTCCTGTCGCCTTGTACATACACTAAACTGACCAAACGCGGTTTATTTCAGAGCGAACATCCCACTGGACAACGGACAACCTGCAGCATGGCGGGTGAAGAGCCTCCTCTGGAGATATGCTACGCTGATGAAGTAAGTAATTGTATATATAACTATACCAAAGTTTTGGTGATCACATTCGGCATGGTGTGAATAAATGTTTACATTGAAATTTGAGCAGGGGCGCGGGAACTACTTTCCGACTGGGGGGGGGGGAGGGGGCACACCATAATAGAGATTAACCTAGGGTACCCCCAAATCTAGTTTTCTCACCGGTTTTAGGCCACTTATTTTTCACCCCTCGGCTTTTTCAACAAAAAAAGAAAACATTTGCAAAAAAAGTGTGGTATTCCGTCTCAAAGCTGTGGGGGCACCGCCCCCACGGCCCCAGAGTTGGGGGGGCAGGCTGCCCCCACTGCCCCCCCGGCTCCCGCGCCTATGAATTTGAGCTGTGTTGCAGCATTGGCGGTGGTATGCGGCGTGTATTCCGCATTCTTAGTAAAATGCGACCTCTGAAATAAAGACACTTTACCGCATATATGTATAATCTGTTTTCGATGAATAACAATGCACATTTTCAATGTCAATTGCTCTTATCAGAAGATGTTTAGATTTAAATAGTTAAGCTTTGTACATCATTTTGAACCAAATTTCTGCTTTCAACTTGACTTATTCATTCCTTCATTTTAACCCACGCACCGACGGGGGGAGGCGGTTATCCGCCCCCCCCCCTCCTGTTGTTTTTCGAGAGTAGTGGGAACAGTTCCGAACAGTGCGCTGAGAAAGTCTTGATGAGTCGCTGTAGGTTTCCAGTCTCTTCGTCACGACGGCAAAATGGAAGTCCCTGTGTTAGAAGATAGCTCTGACACTTCAAATATGCGGCCCAACGCCACCCGTGCGTCATGTTGCTCCTTGGTCTTCGCAAACATGATCATTTGCTGCGCAGTGTTTCTCTTCTTCAGAGACTGGATGCCCTCAACCGAACTCCTGTACATTTTTGACATTTCATGTTTTTTTTTTAACTTTTGGAGAGCCTTGTGCCAAGAACGAAATCCGCTTTTCACGAAGGGTCTTCAGTTCGTCGGAATGACGACAAAACTCTCATGCCTTGAGCAGTCCGGCAGACTTCACAAATCACTGCATCCTTTTCTGCGTCATACTGGATCCAGGGAAACAATTTGAGCCATTTTGGGTCATATTTTCTTCCCTGGCCTGTGCTCGACTGACCGGCCGGAGCGGCGGAGGATGATAGAGGATGGGAAGGCGCAGTCCTGGCAGGAGCAGTGCTCGGCGGTCCAGCAGCAGCGCTCGTCAGTCCGATAGGAGCAGTGCTCGGCGGTCCGGCAGGAGCGGCGATGGTCGATCCAGGATAGGAGTGCGGTGGGTTTGTAGTAGCGTAGCTCCGCGGCCCAGTCGAAGAGGAGGCTGGGCAGGATTCGCTCGGGCCAGGAGTGGTAGAGGTCGGACTGAGAAGTGATATGGATCACCGGCCAGGGCCTCAGTCGGGGAAACTGTGGTCAAATCTTCCATTTTTAGAAAGCCTTCCATTTTTGGAAGGATTTTCCATATATGGGTACGCATCTTCCAAAAATGGGTACGCTGACGACGTCATCGTGCCCAAATATAGAAAATGTTGCGCATATGTTGGAACTTACCGATTTCCGCCGAACATGAGGCAAATGCGACTATCGCCCCTGGTCGCTTTCAATTCGCCATAGTGAAGTGTCCATAATCTAGCGTGGATGTCTAAATCCTAGCGTGGATGTATTTTATGTAATTTTTCAAAGTAATGAGTCGTGGAAAATTGACAAAAATTTACCGACAAACGATGGTTTTATAAGACATTTTGTAAGCAGAAAACATCAAAAAACGAAAAGTAAATATCCTTAAAAGTACTTTAGTGACGGGCCATGCTTGTTCGATACCGCCGACTTTATTTAGGGGAGAGTGGGGCACATTCGTGCATGGGGCACATTCGTTTTCAGCAGTTTATGGGAACACGAGTGACTGCACGAGCTCAAGGTAAATTATGGAAATGTGTCTATCATTGCCGCCCTTCGTTCACCGTAGAAGACAACACTGTGCCTGCTGTCATGCTTGATAAAAACGCAAATTTGTAATATTCGTGAGCTTTCCAAACCTTTCTCATATCATCCATTTTCGTGATCCTGACTCGGAAATGTGGTTCAGCTTTTCAAAATTGGGGGCGAAGGTGCTCACTCTATTCACGGAACTGCTGCAAACTTGTTTGTTGACAAAGTGTCATTTTTTCAACAAGAAATTTTGAAATATATTACAAATAACGTTGTGGGGCAGGTTCGTGTACGCACTGCCTGGGGGCACATTCGTGCATATTTTTTTTAGTTTTTTGCTATTTATGACTTTATCTATAGTAGGTTTCACTAATGACGCTCGCCTGACTCAGTCTCGGCTGCTTGCGACGTCGTGACGAGTAATTCACGCGAACTTGGCGAGGTCACGGAGGCCGGCAGTTGGCACATTCTTGTTGGCCAGCCCATTCTTTCTACATATGTTGTGCAATGCATTCTTGTCGAAAGGAATCGAGTGAAATGACCCCCTGCCAATTTCCTTTGGTAAATTTCTGGTAATGCCCGGTAATTTCTAGAACTTTGCAGGGTGCACGGAAGTGCCCCACCCCTTGCACGAATGTGCCCCATAGGTGGGGCAGTTTCGTGCAAACGTTCAGAGTTATTAAAAGTCATTTTTGCTAATAGAAGCAATAATTTTAGAGGATAACTTTTAAGAGGAAAAATATCTGCAATAGTTCCTTTCCATACCACAATCAACAATATTGCCGTTGCACTAACCAAAGAACAGATATATGGATTTATCCATTTTTTGCACGAATGTGCCCCACTCTCCCCTACAGTGCGGAATTGTCTGGACAGAGTGTGGCGGTCCCGGGAGTGTAGTGGCGAGTAAAACATGTATTTGTTGCTGTTTTCTGCATTTATTAGCATATTGCGTGGTTGATTTCAAATTTTTAAGGCTTTTGCCAAACATTTGGGTGGAGGTCTCCTCATTTTTCAATGTTTTTTTTTTCCGGAATATGGGACGAATTAAATAGGCGTTGCTGCGCCGTTTTTCGTGTTACTTTCTATCGAAGGAGCATGAATCTTTAATTTATATGAGGAATAGTGAATTTAATTTATACCATTTTTTTTTGTCAGGGCTATAGCTGTGTTCCTCCTGGTTGGTTATTGACCAGCTGTTTTCTCTTCTGAATTTTTATGTGTCCTCTAGAAGTAGAAAAACCCTTCGCCCTTCATGGCAACAGCAGCTATCATGGAGCCGTTTCGCGACCTTCTGAAGAATCCACAATCGAAGAAGGTCTACTGGGACGAGCAGCTGAAAAGACGTCTAGAGGAGGTAAAGATGATGGTCAGCAAGTTAGTGGAACAGGGGCTTCGGTATTACGACAAGACGCGGCCCACCATTCTGATGACGGACTGGAGCAAAGCTGGGATCGGTTTCGTAGTACTGCAACAGTGGTGTGACTGTTCGACCCCCGAGCGGCCCGCTTGCTGTCCTAACGGTTGGAAGCTTGCCCCCTGTGGCAGCCGATTTCTGAATGTTTCAGGTCAAGGTCAAGTTTCAAGTCAACGCGAAGTTTCAGGTCAACTTCGAATGTTTCAGGTCAAGGTCAGATCATGCTCTGTTTTCGCGTTACGACCGGAGAAGTAAATTTAGTTGCCCCCTTTTTCGGAGAAGTAAAAGGGGGCAGCTATTTGCCCGCCCCCAGTGTCCGGCTGGGGGGCGAGAAGGCCCAGTGGGGGCGGGATAAATAAATGTAATTGACACTTTTGTTTTCCAACAGGTGAAACATGGGACAACAACCACTGTTGGGAATATCGATCTCGACATAGACAAATTCCTTGGAAAAGGAGCTTTTGGCTCCGTGTATAGGTAAGTACAGGCAGTGGCGGATCCAAGGGGGGATCACATGGGTCATGGCCCCCCCCTTGAGGCCCGGGGGCCCAAAGACCTGCCAGGGGCACCACCGGCCTATCAGGGGTATCACAGTCCTGACAGGGGCACCACAGGACCGCCAGGGGCACCATAGGCCTAGCAGGGACACCACGGGCCTGGTGCCCCTGGGCCCTGACAGGACTGTAACGCCCCTGACAAGCCTGAAGTGTCCCCTGCAGGCACGTGATGCCCCTGACAGGCCTCAGGCGCCCCTGCAAGGCCGGTGGTGCCCCTGACAGGCCTGTGGTGTCCATGGCAGGCCTGTGGTGCCCTTGCTAGGCCTCTGGTGCCTCTGACAGGCTTGTAATGCCCCTGGAAGGACTGTGGTGCCTCTGGCAGGCCTCTGGTGCCCCTGACAGGCTTGCGGTGCCCTTGGAAGGACTGTGGTGTCCCTGGGCCCTGACAAGCCTGAGGTGCCCCCGACAGGCCCGTGATGCCCTTGTTAGGCCTGTGGTGCCCCTGGCAGGCCTCTGGTGCCCCTGGCAGGTCTGTGGTGCCCCTGGCAGGTCTGTGGCGCCCCTGGCAGACCTGTGTTGACTGGTGCCCCTGCTAGGTCGCTGGTGCCCCTCACAGACCTGTGGTGCCCCTGGGCCTTGACAAGCCTGAGATGCCTGGCTATGACAGGCTCGTGGTGCCCCTGATAGATCAGTGGTGCCCTTGCTAGGCCTGTAGTGCCCCTGGCAGGCCTCTGGTGCCCCTGCTACCCCTGCGCCCGGAGAGGACTATGGTGCCCCTGAAAAGCCTGAAGTGCCTCTCGACAGGCCCGTGGTGCCCCTGACAGGCCCAAGTTACCCCTGCGAGGTCGGTGGTGCTCCTGACAGGCCTCTGGTGCCCCTGGCAGGTCTGTGGTGCCCCTGGCAGGCCTGTGTTGACTGGTGCCCCTGCTAGGCCGCTGGTGCCCCTGGAAGGACTGTGGTGCCCCTGCCCCTAGGGGTGCTCATGGGCCCAACAGGCCCGTTGTGCCCCTGACAGGCCTGTCGTGTATACTTGCTAGACCTGTGGTGCCCCTGCTTCCTGGCAGGCCTGTGGTGCCCCTGCTTCCTGGCGGGCCTGTGGCGCCCCTACAAGGCCGTAGGTGCCCCTGACAGGTTTGTGGTGTCCCTGGAAGGACTTTGGTGCCCCTGACAAGCCTGAAGTGTCAAGGACAGACCCTTTAGACGCCAGGGTCAAGTTCGTCGGACTGACAACGATTCGCTTACCTGATAACGTTCCTGGTAAGTACTCACTACTCAGCGTCCACAACATATATACACATAGCACATTCATATATACTTGCTTACAATTGGTAAATGTGGTTGTGGGTAAGAGTTAAGATACTGACTAAAAATAAAAATAAAAATAAAAAAACTGAAAATGGGGGCACCACCAAAATGAAATGGACGAAATCCGTTGAGTTTTTAATTTTGGGTATAGGTAGGGGCACCACTTCGATTCATGACCCTCCCCTTGGAGTTTTCCTGGATCCGCCCCTGAGTACAGGACGCATAAGCTCATTCACAAAACCACGTGACAACGCATCTGACGAGTTTCAGCCTTGATCTCTAAAAGCTCTGGCTTTAACCCGCGCGGCGCGCCCTGCTGGGGCGGGAGGGGGGAGGTTTGTTTGAACATCCCCCCTGTGGTTTTTGGCACACCTTATCATGCATCAATTCTACACATCTATCTATCTATATTATCCCGGCACCGCCTGGGCTATTTCCGTACCCACGACAGCCTGGGGGGGGGGGTCGGATCCGACCCCCCCCCTGTTATCTCGAGAACCAATGGTCGTATCGAGCCCCGCGAGGCGGCGTTCGAAAGGTCTCTACGAGACCTTCCCAAAGCACTCTTAAGATTTTAAGATTGAGGTCAACTTTCGGGTCAAGGTCAGGTCAAAGGTCAAATTCAGGGGTTTTGCATGAATCGGCTTACGGACAGCGGAATCGATAGCTGCTGCTCGAAACTCACCAAAAATGACCTCAAAGGCCTAGTGAAGGTACCATGTGCGTATAGGGGTCATACTAAGTACAGGTCAAGGTCAGGTCAGGTCACGAAAGGTCACGGTTTTCACTTTCTGCTACATGGGCGTGCGACACATGTTTTATGACTTATTTTTCACGCCGAATCCGATGGTAATGGGTATATGTGACCCCAAGTCACTGTACTGGTGATAAGTGTGCATTGAACGCATAAAAAATCGTTTATACTATACATAACTAAACGAGGGCTAAGAAAAAAAGTCAATTTTTCAACTTTTTATTTTTGGCATAAAAATGCACTTTTCTAGACGAGCTTTGTCCCAGGAATCTAGTGGTGCCATTTGTTTTCACATGCGATGTTCAGAAGTGCCTCTAATTCACGAAAATGCTTATGACGTCACCATGCCCTATGCATGTTGGAGCTATTTTTTACAATTTGGGGGTCAAAAATCAAGATAGAAAGTTGAAATTTGGGGCATCTAATGTTCTAATAGAGCTCTACAACATATATTCCGGTTTTTTGGAAATTCCCAAAATTTTGGATTTTATAAGCTGTTTTCCAAAAAATATAGTTTTTTGAATTTTTAGGGGTGAAAAACGCATTTTATGGAAAATTCGAGATAGCCATTTTAAAGAACTTGTTGAGCTGCGTCTTTTGATGTCCTTAATTTGCAATTTGCTTCAAACCCTGATTTTTGGCGATTTTTTAAACATTTAACACTTTTTGACTAAAAACGCCATATAGTTACATCACTAAAATCGATATAACTCAAAAATTTTTGGAAATTTTTTTCTTAAAAATTGCACAGGAGACGTCAAATTGATGGGGGAGAAGGTATACCAAGTTTCAAGTAGATAGCGAAAGTGGTTCATGAGTTATTCAAGAAAAACGGAGGGGGGGGTCGGATCCGACCCCCCCCCCCAGGCGGTCGCGGGTTATCCCGCGCACCGACGGGGGTCTGCGCCAACTTCGCACCGACGGGGGGGGCGGATGACCGCCCCCCTGAGATCTCGAGAACGAAGCAAGATAGCGACAAGCGGTAAACGGCATCGGATACGCACGGTCAAGATCTACAA
Source organism: Amphibalanus amphitrite (assembly GCF_019059575.1). Classification (NCBI taxonomy): domain Eukaryota; kingdom Metazoa; phylum Arthropoda; class Thecostraca; order Balanomorpha; family Balanidae; genus Amphibalanus; species Amphibalanus amphitrite. The sequence continues at coordinate 112,686 of NW_024883132.1, read as the reverse complement.
TTTTTACAAAGGTCATTCTCAGGTCAGGTCAAAGATGACGTCACAGGGGTCGAAAAAGTCAAAATGGCGGCGCTGGATATGGAGAGTTTTTCTCGAATAACTTTCGAATAAGTCAAGTTAGGAACAAACTAAGGGCAGCATCGTGATCCTCTCGTCAATCCGCATCGAATGATATATATGTTGACCTCGAAAGGTCAAGGTCAAAGGTTGACCTCAGGTCACGTGACCTCGAGGTCATCATGTATATCATTCGATGCGTCTTGACGAGCTGAACACAATGAGACCATCCACGCGTCTGTATCTTGTTCCTGTACGGAGTTATTGGCCAAAAACCTTTGGTGACCTTTGATGACGTCACATGACCTCACAGCTGCCCAACAGCAAAACAGACCTTAAGGTAGTGAAGGTTGATCGTATATGAAGTCATGTATGGTATATGGGGCCATTCCAACCCGTTTTAGTGGTAAAAACAGGGAGTTGATTTTTCCCCCATTGACTTATAATGGGGAGGTCGCGAAATTGACCTGACCTTAGGTCACCGATATCAAAATTCCGAGATAAACAAATTGTAGCTACTAATGACCTAATAACATCCTGCGACTTTCAAAGGCCTCCGACATCTACTGTAGCTCTGGCACGGTGACAAAGTTGCAAAAAAGTGACTTGAGGTTGGGTCATTCAAAGTGACCTGGTGACCTGACCTTGAAAGGTAGGAGGTTCAAACTTGCACACCATGTGTAAAATTGATGAGGGAATAGCCATATTAAATTTCGCGGCGCTACGCGCCGTGGTTTTCCCGCTATTCGTGAAAAACCTCAGGGGGGGCGGATATCCGCCCCCCCCCCGTCGGTGCGCGGGTTATCAATAACATAAATCCTAATTAGCGTGTCCTCCGATCAACTCCCCTCCCTGTTTGGCTGTGAAAGGCCGTCAACACCCGGGTTTATCTTCGCCTCCAGCTCTGTGCGAGCCACCGCCAAACACCCCAAAGGAACCAAGGGTATGTGTATTCATGATTATGCGCGCGTGTCCCGTTCACAGGCGGTATCCAGTCAGCCCGTGGGCTCCACGGTTCGGGTCCTGTAGGTACTCCGCCACACACGATGGGGGCCGGACCGGACACTGGGCCGCCTGTGGCCGCAGCCGCCGGAAACCGCGCCAAGTCGTGCCGACTGAGCGCGTCGGCCGCGCCGTTCTCTTTTGTTGCCACGTACTCGACGGATACAGCGAACCCATGTAACGCCGTCCAGAACAGGAGCTGACGCAGCAGCGCCATAATCAGTGGCGACCCCGACCATCCCCTCCCCCAGACCCCCACCACCCCCATGTTATCGGACCGGATCAGCACGCGGCGCCCGCCCCATCTCTCTCCCCACACCAAACATGCCACCATGACGGGGATGAGCTCCAGCCACGTCATGGATGGCGCGGCGTCACACTGCAGCTCGCGGGGCCACTCCATCATCCACCATTCGTCTCCGTGCCACGCCCCCATCCCCCGACGTGAGCTGTCCGTGTTCATCACAATACAGTGGTCGTACTCGCCCGGTGGCGGGAGCAGGGGAAAGATGCCGTTCCACATTGGCAAAAAAGTGGCCCACCACCGTAAAACCGCCCGTACATCGGCCGTGATCCGCACCCGGCGGTTCGGTCCGCTAACAGAGTGCGCCGCATCTAGCAGGCGTCTAGTGAACGCCCTCCCCGGCGGGACGCACTTGCTGGCGTGCACTAGACGTCCCGCCACCGACAGCAGTTCCCGCTGTGTGCATTTCTGTCGCCCGAGCAGTGTCTTTAGTAACTCCTGGATGCCCACTAGCTTGGCGTCTGGCAACGCTAGGGTCATTGTTTCTGTGTCGATCACAACACCGAGAAGCTCCATCCGTGTTGATGGTGGGGCGCATTTCCGCTCGGCCAGCGGCACGTCCACTTCCGCACAAATGTCTCGCAGTCTCGCATACGCTACGTCGGCACTGTCCGATCCTCCGCGCCCTACCCCGAAGAAGTCATCTAAATAATTGCGTATATACACGTCCGATGTCTGATCCTGAAACACTAGGCGCAAACATGTGGCAAAATCATAAAAAATCCGTGGACTGCTTCTAGCCCCAAATGGCAGACAAACCTGGTAGTATAGTAGACCGTCCCAACAGAACCCCAGTAGCGCCCACTGGCCGGGCCGGACAGGTATAAGTTTGAATGTATTTTTAACATCGGCCTTGAACAGCAAGGTCCCGGCGCCTCCAGCTAGGAAAATCAGCCGCACGGCCTCATCGAATGATGTGTACGTCACACGAAACTCGTCTGGGTCTATGCCGGCGTTGACCCCGACATCTCTCGGCTGTGATAGATCTAAAATAAGCCGCACTTCGCCATTAGGTTTATCGCGCGCACTCAATGGGTTCACTATCATGTTCGGCAGAGGTGGAACACGGAACGGTCCCCGTGTCGTGCCGTCCGCGACCTCTCGCCGAATGGCTGCCGTCATCCCGGCACGGCGCCGTTCGGCGGACTGATTGTTTTTCGCAAAACGGCTCCGCGCCGCACCGCGGTATCCAATGTCAGCCCCGTGCCGGAACCGCCCAACGACAGTTTCTCTGGCATCTTGGCTAATAAGGGGGCAGGCCCGCAGCACCGCGTCCAGCTGCTCGATGTTGATGACGGTGTCGGCCGGCTTCACTGGCCGCTGTTCGTCCTTTTTCTCATTAGCGGAACGCTCCGCCGCGGAACAGTGCTCCGCGCCCCGCCCCTCCGCGACCAAAGGTAGCCAAACCTCCGAATCCGCCGCGGTGCCCGGCGCCGGCCGGGCCGTGGAAGGCGGAGGGGTGGTCACGTGACCCACAGGCTCCGCACCGTGGGTGAATGCGCCCCGCCCGGCAGGGGTTGCTGCAGGCGTTGTATTGTTCGTATAGAAAGCACGTTTGCCCTCTCTGAGCCTCTCCCCGCCTTCCTTCCGTCGTGCGGCCGTCGCCGGCGCCGGTCACCGGAACCATGAACCGGTCAAGGTCTGCCGCGGTTAGGTAATCACGCGGTCTTAGTGCCCGCGAGCCCGGCTGTCGGCCGCCGCGACTGCCCGCAGCGGATGGCGGACCGCTTGCCACAGCAGCCAGGCTAGGTAGCAGATCGCTTGCAGACCGCACTCCGGGAAATGATACACGGTGTGAGTCATTATCTCCGCGACCCGACACGTGTACTCCACGCTGCTCGCTGGCCGAGTTTCAGCGGCGTCGGCTGCGTCGGCGACTGACACGAACCGCCGCCGGTTGCGGAGCCGCCGCCCCGCCCGCGCTTGAACCGCAGGTAGACGCAGATCAGCGGGAGCGGCCGCGGCAGTCGACCGGACGGGCGCCCGTCGGTATGACTGCCGCCGATCTTTCATGTCGTCTTCTGATGACGACGAGGCCGTGTATGAAGACGCCGCTGTTCGCCGGCGCCGCCGCGGCGGGCTCCCGCTATCGACGCTCCTCCGACGACGCCGGCCCCGGTGCAGGCTGCCGCGGGTTCCGCCGGCCGCGGGTGCCCCCAGTCCAGTCCCTACCGTGTGGTTCGCTTGATGCTCACCGCCCCCGGGTGGCATGGGCGTCGGGCCCCACTCCGGTTCCTGTCGATTCCCGCGTGCCCCGTCGTTCGTTTGGGGCGCCGGCATCGGGCCCCACGCCCGGCCACTCTCCCGGCCGCCGAACTCGCGCGGGTGCCCGCCGCCGCTCGGTACCTCACTCGGCCGCGGCCGGCCCTGCGCCCAGCCGGCGCTGGGCCAAGCCGGCGCAGCGCTCGGGCCCGGACCATAAACCGGCTCTCTCCCGGAGAGCCTGCCCGGCGCCGGGTGCCGATTGGGGCCGTCCATAGGTCCCGGCCAGGGGGCGTTTCCCACAGGCGCCGACCCACTGTGCTTGTTGTACGGTGCCGGTCCGCCGCTCCCAGGGCCCGCTTGGGAGGCGTCGAACCTCTGCCGTCCATCTGGCTGGTGATAAGGCCAGGTCGGTGCCGTGTGTCCGCACCAAGTCCCGCCGCCGCTGCCTGCCGCCGTCAGCGTAGCCGGGGCCAGGGGCCGAGTTCTGCTCGTCGGTGCGCCGAGATCTCCCGACGCCGTCGAGTTCGGCTCGCAGCTGCGCGTCGATGAGCTGCTGTTCAGCGCTCGCCGCGCTGAGTGGCCGGACACCTGCGCATATGCACACAAGACGCCCGGTCAGACACCTATATATGAATGTATGAATTACGATTTAACCGATTCCCCATCCTCCGTTTCCAATATCAATGAGCTCGCTGAAATTGGTGGGCACGCTGACACTCCATTACAAACGCTGACACGTTTCCAACACTTGACGTGTTAATGTAGCAAATGTGACCATATTCTCTAGCCCAGTGGTCGGCAGGTCACTCGGGGTTGTGCCCCCTTTTTAGGCGCCAGGCGGGACCATTACCCCCACCTACCAGACCCCATTGCTGTCACAACCAAGTTTACTGAAATTCTATACCTTTCTGGAACTCTTTGGGTATTTCTGCATTTCCAATGCATCAAATTTAAAACATGACACTTCCTCCACAAAGCATTTAGTATATCCCATTTAACCCTCGTACAGTGGATCTTATTAGGATCTCCAGACGTAACTAGATGGCGTTGAGCCTTAGTCGAGTCCATGTCAAATTCAAGGAGAGGTCACTACCGAGCTGGGCCCGATGGGGAGGTGGGCTGGGAGGAGGGGGGGGGGGGGGCGGGTGGCGAGGTCACGGTGCGGGTGACCTGTCAAACAGCCCCGGCGCGGTGGGGCACTGCCGTAGGCAAATGGCGCACTCCAGTGTTGTTCCATATCGCGGTGGTGGGCCGGGCGGCCGGTTAGCTTGGCAGCTTGGAAGGAAAGGATAATGCAGAGGTGCACAAACCTTCCTACTTGCCTACAATGTAGGAGACAGGAAAGAGCCGAAGAGGGTAGCCGCGAGACAGATTTCAGTTTGTGTTTTCTGTACAAAAATGACTATAAAAACAGCTAACTGGTAGCAATTGGTCGGTACAATCAGCTGTCAACGGGATTTGGTCATTACATTTCTTAACGTGTCTTCAAAAACAGTTCCTACAAATCTCCTCCATGAGACACCCACGAGACAGTTCCCATTGGATTAACATTGTGTCTCATGAGACACCGTGTAGGTAAAATGTAGGAAGAAAAACTGCGAAAGTGGTGGGCATGTTTCGAAAAACGGCGCACAAATTCTTTGGGCGCCTATCAGTTGAAACAAAACTCCTGTTCGAAAATGGGTTCTGTTAAGTTTCGTCAGCTGGTTTCCATAGCAACCGCCATTCGTGGGACAAGCTGACGCCATTTGCTAGCGCGTTGCGTGGTAACCAGCTATCGGTGTCCGTTGAATTTGAAAGATAATTGTAACAGTGAACAGCTCGCTTCAGTTGCTTGTACTGTGCTGTGGATGTGTGTCTTGTGCAGTGTAAGGAGTGTAAGCAAAGTGAAAGGACTTCACATTATATTTTGTGATTGTGTGGTAATATAAGGTTGTGAGCTCCAAGTGGAGTTAAAGAATTGCCAAAGAAATGAAAACTCTGCATGGGCCGGAAATCTGCAGCCTGCACTTCTAAACTCTTCATAAGAGGTTCGTGGCAGGGGGCATTTTGGGGAGCGATTATGTGGAGGTGCTGGTAAGTAGGTAGGTACCCAACCTAATTGGCTTGGTGAGAACTGCAAAACTGGGTATCCATGCTAAGAACTGAAAACTGGGTACCCATGCTAAAAATCGTGTGTCCTTATGTCACATATTCCTGTAGATATTAGATAAGCCAATTGATTCATTTATCTGCAGTTATATTGGAAAAAATGGTGTGGCAAGCAATTGAAGTGGCTTTCAGAAACAACTACAAAGGTGTGAAGGATGATTAACTGAATTGTGAAATTGCTTTACCTATCCTATCTGATCATTTCAACTTTTTTAAAGTTTCCATTCATTTTGATGATAAAGGACAACATGGAAAGATGCTAGCATGAAGGTAACTACCTATCTAGCTTTAATGTAAATAGGTAATAATTTCCTTCAAAAGAATATTGGCTCTTCAATGTACTGGAGTTTTAGTAATTGAAGGCATCTCACTTCATTTTGAACATTACCTAGGTATAACTTCTCTAAGCTGCATGACAAATTTTCAATTTCCTTGATGTAACACCAATACCACAAACATTCATCTGGGCACAAGGCTCACAACATCAAATTATTCATGTTTTATAGACAGGTACCTATATAGCAAAAAGGCAACAGAGATATGTGATTATTTTCAGCATATGCTTTGTGTTCAGTTGTGTATATAATAATTTTGTGGGTGGAAAATGTGTCATGAATTGTCTACAGGTCTGTGTAGAATTGTGAATGATATGATTATAGAAAAAGGTAAATGGTCAGTTAACCCGCGCCCCACTGGGGTCTGTGTATAACACGCCCTACTGGGGGGGGCTATTCATAGCCCCCCCTCCTAACTCCGAAACTACTGGGCCGATCGTCAAAATTCAAACGGCGTCTGATAGCCCCGGAAAAACTGTCGAGCGAAACCTAATTTCATTGACCTCGAGGTCACCGATGACGTCACAGGTCAGGTCAAAGTAAAAATTATTAGCATTTTGGCTTGTTCACATTTTGGGCTCTGGCCGCCGTCTTACAAGTCAGATCATGCTAATTTTTGGTTTCCACACTCGTGAACAGATGCTTTAGATACCTTGAGGGTACCAAACTTGTACTTTGATTTTCAGGTCAGGGTCAGGTCATCACAGGTCACGGAAATATTATATCATGCGTCGGTCACGTGACACATGTTTTATGGTCCGTTTAGGCCATAGATTTCGAATTTGATGTCGTCTGTGTCATTTGAGGTCATTTTGAGTCGAATTCAGCTTAGGTCAGGTCACTTTCAGGTCAAAAAAGGTCAAATTTTGAAGTTAAAATTTTTCAACAAAAAAGGTGTCTATTGGATGCAGTTTGAGCTCAGGAACACGATGGTGCCATTTATATTGGTGTACGATGTCAAATACGTACTGAAAAATTGATTTGAAAAATTAATAATTGTGAATTTTTTGCAATAATGCGTATAACTTGGCCATTTTTGAAGATATTTAGCTAAAACTTGCTATAGTTAGTCATAATCATGCGTTCTGTTACATATATTCCGGTTTTTTCGAAAAGTCAAAAAATTTTTGAAAAAAAAATACAAAAATATAAATTTTGAATATTATTATATAAAATTTTCAAAATTTTCGAAATTTTGAAAATCTGAGATAGCAGTTTGATAGCGCGGTCAATTCTGAGTCCTTTCATGCAAAGAAATTGGATCTAGCTTAAAAACTGAGCTCTTGAGAGCGATTGCCGTGGTTCAATGTTTTGCGTCGAAATCGGACGAACATGACGTCACTCTGACGTCATTTTCGGCCGACCTATGGTAGCTACGAAGTTCAAATTTTGACACAAGGTGTCAAATTGATGCAGCTAAAGGTACCGAAAGTTTGGCGTCGATCCGTCAAGCGGTTTGAAAGTTATTGCGGAAAAATGGGAGGGGGGGCTATAAATAGCCCCCCCCCCAGTGGGGCGCGGGTTAAGTAGTCAGCATGTTTACTCAATATCAAGATATGATGGCATGGAGTTTGCTCATGAGTTTGCTCAAAGGCCTTTCAGTTAGTGTGGGAAGCAGCAATTTGAAGCACAAGCTTATAAAACTGATTTGTAATGGGGTTTGTGAAGTTCTCCATAAATTTCACACAGAGCAATGTACCAGTACCTAATGCATTGCATTATTTTAAAATGAGGGAGACCATACTAAGTAGTCAGTTAGGCTTTGACATTGATTTCAAGATAAGACAAATAGGTGCTTTTTGCTTATAACTTGTCCTCATTCTCTGACTAAGGAGTGGCAATACAATCTGAGTTGTTCTATTTTCCTCTTGCCTTGCCATTTTTGACATAATCCTTGCCCAGGCTATATGTAAGCATGATGAAGATCAATCAGATGACATATTTCAAATATCACAGTCATAATTTCAGTTGAATTTGCCTAACTTTATTTAAACAATATAAGATTAGACATTGCATAGCTATAACAGGATATTTGAGCCACCACTGGCATAGAAATTAATAGATTACAAAACATTACTCAGCAAAACATTTATCAGTCATTGAGAGTGGAGGAAACACATCTAGACTTTACAACAAATTCTACCATTCATGTTGGCATAAGTAATAATTCAAATGGATACTTAGTGCATTTTTCTAAAGATTTTAAGCACTACATGAGATCCATCCAAAGGCACAGACCCAGAACAAAGGCTGTTATGAACAAGGACAATGCACCTTTTTTGGTATTTTAACATGTTGCTATATTCCGACATCCTAAGAAAAATAATATGGCCATCTGCCCTGCTTCATTTGATACGTATCGATGAGAAATTGGATGTTGCGGAAACGCAGTTAGCTTTCCGGCAGTTGTCTCCAGCAGCGAAGAAATGGCCGCTTACTTTCTGTCAAACATTTGCTTTCATATGGCTAAGTACATTAATTTCACTCAGTCTAACTTTGTCTAGCAAATCTCCAGTTTTACTTCGGAAAAACCGGCAGCGTGTTCCACATTGGTGTCCCCGCCAGGCGAGGCATTTCCGTCGGCCGTCGATGTCCTTCGGTCATATAACCCCTAATAAAACTAGCGCGTCGAACGATCGGCAGCATGGATGGTCTCACACCATCCATGGCAGGGACCGACCTCACAGATCCGCGCAGAAAACAGCAATATCGGATTTATCTGCCTCTAAACTGTAATGTATGAATGCGTCGTGAAAATTTTACATGACAGCTGAGGTTTGCTAAGTAAAAAAATTATACCAGGATCTGTATTAGCGAAGAGATTAGCGATGCACGTGAAATGTGTATACATTGCACTATATATGTAGTCAGCGATGGATTATACAAGGATGCTTCTTAAAGCCTACAGTCAAAACGTTTTCTGAAAGTTTGTGGTCCTTCTCAATATGATAGGTATTCCATCGCAATTTAATGGGCTTCGTTCCATTAGCAAATATTGCAAAATCGTCCTCAAATGTTTTCTTACCTAAATGAAGTAATGTTGATCCAGGAAAAAACTTGTTACACACTCATTAAAGTTTCAGATTCCTAAACAGAAACACTGATGTGCACTGCACACTGCAGCGTTAGGTCACTTCACCTTCAGCCCGCCAAGTAGTAACTGCCCCACTAAACGGGAGAGGGACGCTATGGGACGGCAGATGGACGCCCGTCTGGTCCATGTGGAACTGAACCCTCATTGGATGAGAGGAATTAATTGGGCGTCCCTATGGTTTTATGAGGGTAGTTCTTGACTTTCCAAGTGTTTCCAGACACAGTCAACAACTAGACCGCCTCACTCTAGTCTATTTATACACCACCAGTATGCATTTCAGGTGGAGGTGTACTAAGTCCTGCCTCGCACTTTGCCCAAAGCAGTGCATAACCGTATGTCTGTCGGCTTCTTAAGAAATGACCATATATCTGCGGATAGCTTCAGAAAGAAACACACTTCAGGAATAGCGTTTACGTCCTGTAAATATGAATAACTGTAATGTAATATAACCAGCTTTACTTGAAAGCATAGATATGCTTGGAAATACCTAAAGATGATCGGTGAGACAAATCGGAGCCATCGGAGACCGTGTAGGAGACAGGCTGGGCTTTTTGTGCACCTCTGGGATAATGAGGCATGGTTTTGCTGTGGCCGGTTCACCTACTGTTACTTATGATGCACCCAGAGTAATGCAAATGTGGCGTTGATAATGCAGCTGGCAATGGAATGCTAGCGAATGCTCCGAGCGCCTAGCTATAAGGATTAAGATTATTTATGTCTCCTGAAATTTTCGTTGAATATAATTCAAGCACTAGAGAGATCGTATTCGTTCGCCAGTTTTTTGACCGGCTGGCGTTTCTTGCGTAGAGCGCGCCCTTGGGCAAAGATTTAGGTATAACGCAGGTGATTTTTTTTTGCTGGTAAGACGCCTTTAGGGTCAAATCAAGCAGTGGCGGCGGAACACCTTTAATGAAGTGGCGGCACTGCCGACTTTTGGTCCCATTCTTTCCATGCAACGCCCATAGGGCTAATGTTAAAATGCCAAAATCAAACGGGGGCACGGTGCCCCGATGCCCCCCTCCCCACCCCCACCCCACCCCACCCCCCGTTCCGCCACCACATGAAATCAAGTCGCTAAGAGACGATGAGGAAAAGTGGACGAACGCCACATTGCTGTGCATGAAGTCTCGAGTTATAAAAAGCTAAAAGTTATTTTACGTGTAAGCTAAAAAAACAATAAGATCAGTTAATAAAAATATTTGACCCGAAATTAACTTCTGTTTTATCTGACCATGATTGCATGTATGACCCCGGTCCAGCCTGCTTCAACTCGGCCCAACCTGGTTCGGCTCCCCCTATGTTAATATAAATTTGGCCCGAACCTTTTGAATGGAAGGAATCACAAGGACAGAGTCCCCGCTAAGCTTGTTAAGCGTTGAAACCTGCCATCTACCCTCCGATCAAGCAATTCCTGGTCTATTGCAGATTATGGTTTTGAGGTTTAGTCTATGGCAAAATGGTCTGTGGTTTAGAGTCCAAATTTTAACGTGCGCACATAGCCGCGCACGGCCGGTCCCCTCGCTGACTTCGCCTGGCAGCGGCCTGCCACCAACCACAACCATACCCGTCAGGAGGCTAAAAAACGTCAAGCACACGTCGTGTTTCGAAACCGGACTTTTGCAACCGGGACGTGCGCCTTCACCACATGACACATGGAGTCCAACGCACTACCGACCGAGCTACCGGGACGGACATTTACCTTGGGGTTTCGCCTCGTGACATTGACAGACGTCAGACACTTTGGCCGAACTTTAGCCGAAACACTGAGTAAGCTGCGCAGGGCGATATGTGCTCGTAGCGTTGAGGTTGGGTAACCTGTGAGCTGAACGCGATGTCGTGAGTTCGAGCCCCACTCCCGGGTCTGGTTTTATCTAGACACAACCAAAACCTTTCCTTCTACTGCAACACAGCTAAGCACGATGACATTTTTTCCCCAATATCTTTCCCCAATATCCTCCCCAAAAGTCAAAATTATCGCTTATAAACGTTTAGCTAAGTTTCATTTTTTAGGAAAATATTTTTGGTCATTTGTCTGGAGCCATTTCAACTCTTTTTTTCTTTTCTGATTCTCTTCGACCCGATAAAACCCACCAAAACTGAACGTGCCAAATGAAAAATATCTAACTCAAATAACAGTTTAGAAAAGCCTTATCATGCATCATGAAAAGCATCATGCAACTATCGACTGAAAAGTTGCATGCTATGAATACGTCCTAGATTGTTTCAATTATCATTGTTCAACATTTTGGCTGGAACTGACGCTGCCTCTGGCTTGCCCGTTTGTTTGAGATAATGATTCCCTTCAGTCGCGTTCTTGCCGGTTCCACATGAACAGGATACCACCATACCGGAGTGAACGCACCCGCAACCATCATCCCCTCCCCTCAGCCTCGGCGCAGTGGCGGGCGGCCCTGGGCGGCCCACCCCCGGCGCTACGCACGCCCCATGCGCCGTGATACCGCGTCACTCCCCCTCCCTCCTTCCCCCACAATGACCGGTGACCTCACTTCCCTCGGGATTTGGACTCGCCCTACCCCGACCGTAGCGCCACGTGGTGGCTCTGGAGATCTTAAATAGACCCACTGTACATATAGGGGTGGCGGGTGGTTTTTCGTTAAAAGCTCACGTAAAAGCCGTTGGATCACGACCAAATTGTACCCTCGAGCCAATCATTTTTTTCTTAACCTGCCCGGGAATTCCTGAGGCCAGTTTTACCAAAACAGAAAAATAACCGCCTGCCGGAGTCTTTGCCTAAAAACCGCTTCACATACAACCGTAAGCGCGATGAGCATGTAGGTGGATAGGGTTTTACCGTTTACGTTAACGTTTACGTAATCATTGGCTTTACATACGGAGCGTAAGCGCGATGAGCCGTAAAGTGGATAGGGCTTTACCGTTTACGCTCCGTATGTGAAGCGGTCTTAAGGCGAACAATTCCGGCAGGCAGCTATTTTTCTGTCGGTAAAACTGGCTTCTGGACCCATAATGATCATTGGCTATGAGCTTTTTCTGGAGGTCATCTTGAGCCATAAAATCTCACTTCAAGAAGACATAGCGGGTCCCGATTTTCTCGACACTTGTCTTTGACCTCCTGAATGAGACGAAATGACCAAGGACCTTAACCCTCGCCCGCACATGCCATTTTCCCATCCTAGAACGCACATGGGGGGGGGGGTGGTTGCCACCCCCCCCCCCGCGCCATTTCATTCCTGTTGGAGATAGAGCTTAGCAGTAAAGACCAAAAAGATTCTTTGGGAAGAGACAAATCCAATGATACCCAGTTTTACCTTCTCAGGTCAGTCATTGACCTTCCAGGTCAGGTCAAACTAAAAAATGTTGCTGTTTTGGGTCACCGTTGGATATCAAGTGCGCTACTTATCAAATACCGATGACGATGCTGTTTTCTGGTGCCAAGCCAGCTAGAACCTCTTTGTCACACTATCCGACCAGAATTTTGCTGCTGAGGTCATTTCAGGTCAAGTTAGGTCAAGGTCAATTATATGTGTTTGTATGTCTGTGTGTGTCTGTGTGTATACTGATGTGTGCACCGATTGTTTTTGGGTCCATATCACATGAAATCATGATCTGAGAAGCTTTTACCAAAAATACAGTCAAAAAACTTCACAAAAAGTAAATTCAGCTTGCCTAAAACGCAATTATCTTAGATGACCTAGGTTGACCTTGACCCTGACCTTGACCCCTGTACATCGTCGAACAACATGTTCCATGATAGGTGGGAGGTAAGACTGGCAAAAAAGGCCGAAATCAGGGTGTCAAAAGCTCACAAGGCCCATGGCAAACGCAAGATGTTGAGAATTGGCCATTTGGGTCATGACATGACCTGAAAAACAAGGTCATATCTCCGAAACCAAAAATCACAGAAACTTGAAAATTTCAGTGGACATCAAGAAAGGATAGAAGAGCAGCTATACGAAAAATCAGCCTTCTAGCTCTAAAAATGTTGAGTGCAGAGCAGAAAGACTGCCTGGGGGGGTGGCAACCACCCCCCCCCCCATGTGCGGGCGAGGGTTAAAAATGGGCAGCAGCGGCTTCCTATAGTCACGGGTAATACGCTCGTTTTTTTTATGCACAGCTCCATCTCAGAGTCCGAGAGGCCGCGGGGGTCCGATCGGCTCCTCCCCCTTACGTCAGCGGCTGTGGAAACGCCAACAGACGGGCGACGGTTAAAAATTGCAGCTGCTTTTGTACGACTGTACGGAACTGCGGTGAGATGGTGAGGCGAAGAGCTACGTGAAAATTGGTATCTAATCAATGTGTGCTATGCCTTTGACCTGGGCTAATCTTTGAGCCCTGGGATGCAACAGTCACGATGGTTCCATCAATAGAGCCACTTACTCTAAAAAGATAGGTTTTCTCAAAATCCCTCATTACCCCCACCGAAAGGGCTCCATTACCCCCAAAGGGGGCATGGCCCACCATTTGCCGACCCCTGGTGTAGAGGAACTCGCCACTCCGGAGTCCGCCGTAGAAGGCTAAGGAGCACGCCGCCCACACGCAGCGCTGATCCCATGCGGACGTGAATAGAGCCCCAAGCCGATTTTTCAATTGGCGAAGCAGCGGTACAGTGATCGCTTGCCGTCGCCTCTCGATCGGCTCCCCGCCGCGCATTTCATATCCTCGTAGCGCTGCCTGGAGATACGGTGGTGTCCCCGCCGCAAGCGGGTGTCCGCACTGAAGGTGGAGACGCCGTACAGCCGCTAGATATTGTCTTGCAGTGCCTCCTCTCAGGCCGGTCCGCCGCATGTGTCCAATGAAGAAAGTGAGCGTCGTGGCCGACGCCGGGACAGCGCGCAGTGCGTATCGCCGGCAAAACGTCAAGTAGCACCGTTGTCCCGCGCCGTATGCTCGATGTGACGCCGGTGCCAGACTATTGTGCAATAGCGACCGAGTGACGCTAACCAGCTGGGCGTCACCTGCGCACGGATGTGGTTCGCCGAACGGAAAACTGTAGCACGCGCCCTCCATCGTGCGACTGTGCTCCCGCCCCAATGGTCGTCTGAGTGTATCTCCCTCCCCCCCACCCCCACCCTCCGTTATGACCGGCCCCTCCCCAGCACCCAGCCGCCGCTGGAGACCGCTCCCAACGCCCCATCTCCCCTCCCTGGGCCTCGGCACGGCCGACCTGTTTGTCTTAGCGCACAGCTGCGTGCCCTCAAACTCTCCCTCTCTGCTCTCCCACCCTCCGCTATCGTCCCGACCGGTCGTAAGCTCCAATATTTGGTCAGCCGCGAAAACACCTCGCTGACGACGCCTTGTATATGTTGGGAGCGGGGACGGGGAATAGGAAAGGAAATAGGAAGAAAGTGAGAGGGGGCGAGAGAGAGAGAGAGAGAGAGAGAGGGAGAGAGAGAGAGATGGAGAGAGAGAGAGAGAGAGAGAGAGAGAGAGAGAGAGAGAGAGAGAGAGAGAGAGAGAGAGAGAGAGAGAGAGAGAGAGAGAGAGAGAGAGAGAGAGAGAGAGAGAGAGAGAGAGAGAGAAGGGCAGAGGGCAGTGGGGAGCTCTCCTCCACCTCCCACCCGGGGCCGAGGGCGCCCACAGGGTACCATACGTCACGAGTCAGGTCATACTCGTCGACGGGCCAGATATGGCTCGACGGGGGCCACAGTTGCTAGGTCCTCCTGTGCACACGGCATGTACGGATAAGGTCACACCCGTCGGCCGTGGCCATGGCACGACGGGGACCACAGTTGCCAGGTCATCCTGTGCCCACGGCATATATGGATCAGGTCACACCCGTCGGCCGTGGCCATGACACGACGGGGACCACAGTTGCCATGGCAACTGTGGTCCCCGTCGTGTATATACCGTGTGAACAGGAGGACCTGCAGGTCCTCCTGTTCACACGGTATATACGGATCAGAGGGCTGTTCACGGGCCCTGTGTGCGGTCGGACCGCACACAGCCTCGAAGCTCCGCCCACTCCGTCCCTACACTGAAAAAAATAATGACACCTAAAAGGGGTGTTTTTTGAAGCGTACCAAAAACGCGCAGTTTTCTGGAGTCCGATTACACCCGGAATCAGACACTTTCTAGAGTATTATGACACTGGTTTGGGGTGTATTTTTATACCGTATAGCGTCAAATGATTCCCGGAATCGTACGCCTTATAAGATAAAAATACACCCCAAACCAGTGTCATAATACTCTAGAAAGTGTCTGATTCCGGGTGTAATCGGACTCCAGAAAACTGCGCGTTTTTGGTACGCTTCAAAAAACACCCCTTTTAGGTGTCACTTCAGGGTGTAATCGGATTTTGGGGGTGTATTTTGATCCCATACGGTGTATGATTCCGGGAATCATTTGACGACATGTGGTATAAAATATACTTCCCACCAGAGTCAGAATACCTCGGGGGTGTCTGATTCCCGGTGTAATCGGACTCCTGGAAACTGCGCGTTTTTGGTACGCTTCAAAAAACACCCCTCGTAGGTGTCACCTCAACGGTGTTAAATAACCCTTGAGATGGTTTTTCTACATTGGTTGAGGATGTTTCATGTTATAACATGAAACATTGATTTAGCCGATGTAGGACGCTATAGCGTCATACATCGGCTAAATCAATAATATCGGTATACCAGAAGGCACAAACCACTGGGTACCTCCCAAACTGGTCATCCACGACACAATCACGTAAAATTAAAGACGTAAGTGACCAGTGTTAACGACTGCAGAATGTATTTTGTTCACAACTGCATGCAACTTGCATGTACAACTGAGAAAAGCTGAGATTACAATTGCAGTTGTGAGCAAGCGCAGTCGTTCACTAACGTATTTAATTTTTCATGATGGTGCCGTGGATGACCAGTTTGAGAAGTACACGATGTTTTGTGGTACCGTAATATTGCTTTAGCCTATATTATATGTGTGACGCTAACAGCAACAGGTTCTCAACCGGTGTAGAAAAACCATCTCAAGGGTCATTTAGCACCGGTGGGGCGACACCTACAACGGGTGTTTTTTGAAGCATACCAAAAACGCGCAGTTTCCAGGAATCCGATTACTCCCGGAATCAGATACCCGTCGTGGTATTTTGACTCTGGTGGGAAGTGCATTTTATACCAGATGTTGTCAAATGATTCCCGGAATCATACACCTTATGAGATTAAAAAATACACTATCCACCAGTCATAATTGCAGTTGCAACCACGTGACGCAGATATATAGCATACATGCATGGCATTCGTAATTTTGTATGTAAAAGTACAAAAATATGCATATATATATGGCGAAATCTAATGGAAGCTTACCGTAAAGCACATGGGTTCATTCACCGTGAGGAATTGCTCTGTTCCATCGAGCGGCGATTATCGGTAATCGATTATAGGTAATACTCAGACTTGCCTGCATGGTTCTGCATGGTTCAAACGTGCCTCCGTTTCCATAGTGCGTTGCAATATTACCGTCCTCACTTCATAATTTCACCGAGTGCAGGGCGCCTCCTTATTTGAATACGTACAGAGGAAGTTACAAATAAAAAATGAACTTTATCGTTAATGCACCATCACTTGAAACAAAACTACATTTCAAACAACGTTTGGCGACATTACAAGCACGTAAATTCAAATAATTCCTGTCCTCACTCACACCACACACACCACGTGGCACACCGCGCGCGCAACTGAAGTCCAACGGCTTTCTAACGGTTTTCCTCAAGGTCGCACTATTTCATCATTGTGGTGGACCGACTAACACAAATGACGTCACAAGACAATGCAGCCTGCTGATTGGCCTATTTCATCTTCGTGGCGGACCAGCTATATGGCTAGGACACACATGACGTCACTCGGGGCATTGACTCAAATCACTGAACCTACACCAGGGTTACGCAGTCAGAGTCGGAGTCCGTTGGAGTCGACAGTTCTGGCCGTAGTCGGAGTCGGTTATACGACAGTTCTGGCCGTAGTCGGAGTCGGAGTCGATATTGGAAGCCGGAGCTGGATTCGGAGTCTGATTCACCGAAAATCTCTTGACTCTGCAGTGTTGGTTCCTATACCACCAGTGACGTCAAAACAATATCTGTAATAATTTAGTGTTTTTTTGATACTATCATGTGGAGTTTTTGAACCCTATGGGTGTCATTTAACTCAGTTGAGCGTTTTCGTAGGGGAGAGTGGGGCACATTCGTGCATGGGGCACATTCGTTTTCAGCAGTTTATGGGAACACGAGTGACTGCACGAGCTCAAGGTAAATTATGGAAATATGTCTATCATTGCCGCCCTTCGTTCACCGTAGAAGACAACACTGTACCTGCTGTCATGCTTGATAAAAACGCAAATTTGTAATATTCGTGAGCTTTCCAAACTTTTCTCATATCATCCATTTTCGTGATCCTGACTCGGAAATGTGGTTCAGCTTTTCAAAATTGGGGGTGAAGAAGCCCACTCTATTCACGGAACTGCTGCAAACTTGTTTGTTGAAAAAGTGTCATTTTTTTCAAAAAGAAATTTTGAAATATATTACTAATAACGTTGTGGGGCAGGTTCGTGTACGCACTGCCTGGGGGCACATTCGTGCATATTTTTTTTAGTTTTTGCGATTTATGACTTTATCTGTAGAAGTTTCTCTAATGACGCTCGCCTGACTCAGTCTCGACTGCTTGCGACGTCGTGACGAGCAATTCACGCGAACCAGTGGCGCAGCCAGGGGGGGGGTCAGAGGGTCAGCTGACCCCCCCGAAATTTCTGTCAGGGGCCCGCTCGAGAGAGAGAGAGAGAGAGAGAGAGAGAGAGAGCCCTGGGTGGATGGGGCCCGCCCCCCCCCCCGTGGATGGAGCCGGGCCCCGGGTGGACGGGGCCCGGACCCCCGGTTGGATGGGGCCCGGGCCCCGGGAGAACGGGCCCGGGCCTCCCGGAGAACGGGCCCGGGCCCCGGGAGAACTGGCCTGGGCCCCTCGGAGAACGGGCCCTGGTCCCCCGTGGATGGGTCCGGGGCCCCGGGTGGACGGGGCCCGGACTCACGGTTGGATGGGGCCCGGGCCCCCGGGAGAACGGGCCCGGGCCCCTGGGTGGATGGGGCCCGGGCCCCCCGTGGATGGGGCCGGGCCCCCGGGAGAACTGGCCCGGGCCCCTGGGAGAACGGACCCTGGCCCCCCGTGGATGGGTCCGGGGCCCGGGAGAACGGGCCCCGGGTGGACGGGGCCCGGACCCCCGGTTGGATGGGGCCTGGGCCCCCGGGAGAACTGGCTCGGGCCCCTGGGAGAACGGGCCCGGATCCCCTGGGTGGATGGGTCCGGGCCCCCAGGAGAACGGGCCCGGGCCTCCCGGAGAACGGGCCCGGGCCCCCGGGAGAACTGGCCCGGGCCCCCGGGAGAACGGGGCCCGGGCCCCCGGGAGAACGGGGCCCGGGCCCCCGGATTGATGGGACCCGGGCCCCCTGGTGGACGGGGCCCGGAGCCCCGGGTGAACGGGGCCCGGAGCCCCAGGTGGACGTGGCCCGGGCCCCCGCGTGGATAGGGCCCGCGCCCCCGTGTGGATAGGGCCCGGGCCCCCGGCTGAATGGGGCCCGCTAGGGTGACCCGCTTGCTCCGCAACGCGTCGCGAATAAGGGGTATTTTCGATCGGTGGGCGTTTGGTTGGTCTTGTGTCCGTGGATCATGTATCCATTTCGGTCGATTGCTTTTTGGCGGCTAAGCATTTTGGTTTGGGAAAAAATATCCATCGCATCGAGGTGCTCGTGTTGCCGGGACCTCGATAGCAGACAGAATCTACGTCACCACATCACCACACCACAACAAACCCGGCCCAAGGCAATACATGTCCCATATGAGCGCGTTAACCCTTGCCGGCACAGGCCATTCCAGCCATTTTGCGTCCTTCGACGGCACAAAGGGAGGGTGGTACGACCCCCCCCCCCCCCAGCGTTTGGCCCATGATTGAGCTAGAGCTTCGCGGAAAAAACGAACGTGTTGCCCGTGACGAGAGTAAGCCAATGATATTCAATTTTAAGGTTCTTGGTCATTGGTTGACCTTCCAGGTCAGGTCAATGACCCAAAAATCGGGAAAATCGGGACCTGTTAGAACGTCGTTAAGTGTGGCTGCTATAAGGTTTTTGGGGTGCTGATCACGAATAGTTATCATGTTAGTTTTGATCACAGATGATGTCTTTATGCATTTAGGTCAGGTCGGGTCAGGTCAGGTCAGGTCAACCAGTAGGGGTCCTGCCGGGTATTTGTAGTACCTACGTGTCAGTCGCCTCTAGCAGCTTCGTAACATGTTACGAAGGCACCAAAACTACTTTGTGAATGTTCAAATGGTTGCTAAATTCGGATTCAGCTCCAAAAACTAGCCTAGAAACATGTAAAATTCGAAAAAGTACCGAGGTCATCATATGTCAATGACCTGACCTGACCTTCAGGTAACCTTGACACCCACCCTAATGCATGGGAGCAGCATCAACTCACATGTTTGAACGCTTGAAACCACGAAAAGACTGCAAGCGCGCGGCTAATGCGAGCCGGCATACGCCGAATCGCGATTCTGCCCAAACATGGTCTCGGAAAGTAGGTCACAGGTCAAAGGTCATTTGAGTCAGGGTCATGCAATTTCTATAGGGTAGGTGTAAAACTGATCAACGCGAGGGTACTGAAAGTGTTGTCGCGATCGGCCACTTTTTACGCGAGTTATTCGCGAAAACCCTTAGGGGGTTGCATCATCCCCTCCCCCTGCGCCGGCGAGGGTTAAAACTTCTTGTGAGCGAATTCACGTAATGAAGAAGGATAAAGGCACAATCTCCTACAGCAGCCAATAGATGATTTAGGACAGGCATATGGGAATACTTAAATATTGTCCGATAGAAGCAGGCAACAGCTCCGTTTACATATATGCTATGCAATATGCATATTGCGGAAGGGGCGGCCTCGAAAGATACGTATTCATACCTCAATCCTCATAAGTTAGTAACATATTTCTGTCATGGTCAATTCGCGTAGAAATTGAACACCGGGTGATTACCGAGCTATTGTTCTATCAAAATTTTCCGATTCAAACTCGCTCAGGGTTATCGTGTAGGTAAAGGGGGGTCCGTTCAGCAGAATGCGTATAAAATTTGGAAAGATTCTGAAAAATGGGTGGGGACCCGCACACTAGGGGGCCCGCTTTGGAGGCGATGACCCCCCCCCCCGAAACGAAATCCTGGCTGCGCCACTGACGCGAACTTGGCGAGGTCACGGAGGCCGGCAATTGGCACATTCTTGTTGGCCAGCCCATTCTTTCTACGTTTGTTGTGCAATGCATTCTTTTCGAAAGGAATCAAGTGAAATGACCCCCTGCCAATTTCCTTTGGTAAATTTCTGGTAATGCCCGGTAATTTCTCGAATTTTGCCGGGTGAACGGAAGTGCCCCATCTCTTGAACGAATGTGCCCCATAGGTGGGGCAGTTTCGTGCAAATGTTCAGAGTTAATAAAAGTCATTTTTTTTCTAATGGAAGCAATAATTTTATAGGATAACTTTTAAAGAGGAAAACTATCTGCAATAGTTCCTTTCCATACTACAATCAACAATTTTGCCACTGCACTAACCAAAGAACAGATATATGGGTTTATCCATTTTTTGCACGAATGTGCCCCACTCATCCGTGACTCGCTTATAAGGTGTAATTTGACCCTCAGTGGTGCCATAATATTCCGGTGTCATTTGAACCCAGTGGGGCTCAAATGAAACCGGAATATTATCACACTACCGAGGGTCAAAGTACACTCAATAAGTCATTTGAACGGAATATTATGACACCACTGAGGATCAAATTACACCTAATAAGAGAGTCACGGATTGCAAAAAACGCTCAACTGTGTGAAATGACACCTATAGGATACAAAAACTCCTCATGATAGCGTCAAAAACTCTTAGATGTGTCATTTTAACTGACATCGTGCAGGATCTTTTGACACGACACCTAAAATGGGAGTCAAAATTTTGGGAGTCAAATGACTCTTGGGTATGTGATTCTGACCGAGATCAATTTACACTAAAAAACGGTGTATGGACACTGTTTTTCAGAATCGGATTACACCATGGGTGTCAGTTGATTCCCAAATAGGGGATCGTGATTCCCAGGGGGAGTAATTATTTTTCTCCGTGTACGTCATCCTTCCGTCACCGCACACAGCGATCGCTGTGGCCGGTCGGGACTGGCCACAGCGGACCGTCCACCGCACGCAGCCGTGACGTCAGAACCGCCTACCCATCCCCTGCCCCCACGCCTGCTGGACGCACCCATGAACACCCCTCAGGTCACACCCGTCGGCCGTGGCCATGACACGACGGGGACCACCGTTGCCAGGTCCTCCTGTGCACACGGTATATACGGATCAGGTCACACCCGTCGGCCGTGGCCATGACACGACGGGGACCACAGTTGCCAGGTCCTCCTGTGCACACGGCATGTACGGATCAGGTCACACCCGTCGGCCGTGGCCATGACACGACGGGGACCACAGTTGCCAGGTCATCCTGTGCACACGACATTACGGATCAGGTCACACCCGTCGGCCGTGGCCATGACACGACGGGGACCACAGTTGCCATCCTGTGCACACAGCATGTACGGATCAGGTCACACCCGTCGGCCGTGGCCATCACACGACGGGGACCACAGTTGCCAGGTCCTCCTGTGCACACGGTATATACGGATCAGGTCACACCCGTCGGCCGTGGCCATGACACGACGGGGACCACAGTTGCCAGGTCCTCCTGTGCACACGGTATATACGGATCAGGTCACACCCGTCGGCCGTGGCCATGACACGACGGGGACCACCGTTGCCAGGTCCTCCTGTGCACACGGTATATACGGATCAGGTCACACCCGTCGGCCGTGGCCATGACACGACGGGGACCACCGTTGCCAGGTCCTCCTGTGCACACGGTATATACGGATCAGGTCACACCCGTCGGCCGTGGCCATGACACGACGGGGACCACAGTTGCCAGGTCCTCCTGTGCACACGGCATGTACGGATCAGGTCACACCCGTCGGCCGTGGCCATGACACGACGGGGACCACCGTTGCCAGGTCCTCCTGTGCACACGGTATATACGGATCAGGTCACACCCGTCGGCCGTGGCCATGACACGACGGGGACCACCGTTGCCAGGTCCTCCTGTGCACACGGTATATACGGATCAGGTCACACCCGTCGGCCGTGGCCATGACACGACGGGGACCACAGTTGCCAGGTCCTCCTGTGCACACGGCATGTACGGATCAGGTCACACCCGTCGGCCGTGGCCATGACACGACGGGGACCACAGTTGCCAGGTCATCCTGTGCACACGACATTACGGATCAGGTCACACCCGTCGGCCGTGGCCATGACACGACGGGGACCACAGTTGCCATCCTGTGCACACAGCATGTACGGATCAGGTCACACCCGTCGGCCGTGGCCATCACACGACGGGGACCACAGTTGCCAGGTCCTCCTGTGCACACGGTATATACGGATCAGGTCACACCCGTCGGCCGTGGCCATGGCACGACGGGGACCACAGTTGCCAGGTCCTCCTGTGCACACGGCATGTACGGATCAGGTCACACCCGTCGGCCGTGGCCATGACACGACGGGGACCACCGTTGCCAGGTCCTCCTGTGCACACGGCATGTACGGATCAGGTCACACCCGTCGGCCGTGGCCATGGCACGACGGGGACCACAGATGCTGGCCTCTCTAGGCACACGGTGTCGTGGTCAGCTAGATACCCGCCCCTGTCCGTCACGCCCACTTCTATAGCGCCCGTCGAACGGTCCCACCCCCCCCCCATCCCGTCTCCTCGTGGCAGTTCTACCTAGATTTTTCCCCTCCCCGCAGCCTATTGCTGCGCCCACCTGTCATCCTGCGTCCGTCTCCTGTCGCTCCGTTGATGTTGTCCTGTTATTCCGTACACCAAACTGAGCACTTATATCGCGTTCGTCGCGCGCGCCGCGCGAGAAACACTCCGCGCACCCCTTGTGCACCGCTGCTCGGCTCACACTGCGCGTGTTATCGGCCGGCCACGGCGGGGCCGCCGTCGGCCTGTTTGTTCTTCTCCACCCTTCTCGTTATCGCCCCCCCCCTCTCCTCCCCCTACGCCCCTTCCCTGGACCCCACTGGCTCGGTGTCGCGTCGTGTCACCTCGGCCCGCTAATCACGATTCAACGTCCCGTTAATGCTCGAATAATCCGCCGCCGCCGCCGTGTGCGACGTAGTCACTTTGTAGCGTTTATTGCGGCGATGTCCGTTGACGTAAGGACTGAGATTTTCGGGAAATGTGGGCCACCCTTACACGTAGCTCGTATTAAATTTTGGACATGATGCAGCCGGGGGTGCATCATGTTAACCCTTGGCGCGTGCTTGCGTGCCCATAGGGTTAACATTAGAATTTGCAAAAACAGGCTATTGCTCGGGAACGGTGAGGACTACGGGGGTGCAATTTTCGCAACAAGTGGGACGCAAGCACTCATTTGTCGTATTAAATTTTCGAGGATGTGGGTTCAGTGGTGTGCACGTGATGGGGCCGCGGCCGGTGCCGAGCACTGAGCAGAAGGCACGTGCTTTAGGCTCAGTTGTTCGCTTGCAAAACTGAGTGAAAAGAATCAAAGCCGGCAGGTCATTGACCTTTGGGCAACAAACCAGGCCGCAAGGCACCACTCGCCAAGGGGATTCACCAGTAGATAGAATTAATCTGTTTTTGCAATATCTCAGCCGTTCCTCGGTCCGGATTTAGCTGAAACTTGGACTGTCTGTGGTGGTGTAGGGTAGGGTAGGGTAGGGTAGGGTAGTGTAGTGTAGTGTAGTGTAGTGTAGTGTAGTGTAGTGTAGTGTAGTGTAGTGCAGTGTAGTGTAGTGTAGTGTAGTGTAGCGTGGTGTAGTGTAGTGTAGGCATAGAGTAGGAGTAGGGTAGGGGTAGGGTAGGGGTAGGGTAGGGGTAGGGTAGGGGTAGGGTAGAGGTAGGGTTGAGTTCAAAAAGGGCCTAACATACAAAACACTTGAACACCCCGCAACTATCACTATTACAGTTTAATTAAAAACAGCTACCCAAATCTACCTAAATAATACAGCTAAAAATACAAGTCACTCACCCAAGCTAATGCACCCGTAACATAACATAAATCAAAACATACAGCTATCGCGTAAACCTTTACCTCTAGTCTATCTATATTATAAATCTTAAAAAGTCCGCCGTCGCCGCCGCCGTCGGGGTTACTCCCAAAAACGCTCATTACAAAGCCGTCGATACATGCAGGAGGGTGAAATTTTTACCACTCGTGGGTCACGTGATTCAACAGGTCGTATTAAATTTTGGGCACGATGTGGCCGTGGGTGCGCCCGTGGCGCGTGCTCATGTGCGCCATAGGGTTTACACTAGAATCGGCAACAGACTATTGCTCGGAAACGGTAAGGGCTACGGGGGTGAAATTTTCGCTACAAGTCGGAAACGTGCACTCATTTGTCGTATTGGGGCCGCGGCCGGCGCCGAGCAGAAGGCACGTGCTTTAGGCTCAGTTGTTCGCTTGCAAAACTGAATAAAAATGATCAGTGCCGGCATGTCATTGACCTTTGACAACGATGGCCGACACAAGGCACCGCTCGCCAAGGGGATTCGCCAGTAAATACAATTAATTTGTTTTTGCAATATCTCAGCCGTTTCTGGGCCGATTTAGTTGAAACTTGGACTGTCGGTGGTAGTGTAGGGTAGGGTAGGGTAGGTTAGGGTAGTGTAGTGTAGTGTAGTGTAGTGTAGTGTAGGTAGAGTAGGGTAGGGGTAGGGTAGGGTAGGGTAGGGGTAGGGTAGGAGACTAGGGGTAGGGTAGGGGTAGGGTTGAGTTCAAAAAGGGCCTAACCTACAAAACACTTAAACACCCCGCAACTATCACCATCCCTTACAGTTTAATTAAAAACAGCTACCCAAATCTACCCAAATAATACAGCTAAAAATACAAGTCAATCACCCAAACTAATGCATCCGTAACAATACTGTTATTCCAACCGTTTCACTTTTCAGCCAGGTTGTACAGTGCCATAACAAGGCCTTCTAAGGATAAGCCATTGCAAATCATGCAGAGCTGAATACCACAAATATTCAAGAAAATTCTTAAAGTGAAAATCACTGCGACGAAAAACTACTAACGCCAGGCGACGCGATTTCAATAATAGAAATCACTGGCGGATCCAGGGGGGGGCATTTAGGGCCATGCCCCCCCCCAAAGGCCTAAAGTGGCCTGTTTGCCCCCCCCCCCCCAAACGTCAGAAAAATTGCTAAGAAAATATGCCTTGATGGAGGTTTTTAGCCACTTGGTGAAGAAAAGCTTTCCACAGCATAATATGGAAGCAATATGGTAGCAGTGAGGGTCAGTCAAAAGTTGCGCGAGCGGAGTCGACCTTCAAAAAAGACTGTTGTTGGCACGTGTTTATGGCGCGGCAGCTGGCAGTTGACGGTGTTTCGCGTGGTGTGGCATCACTGGCGGATCTAGGGGGGGGGGGGGGGCACGGGAGCCTGAGGTGCCCCTGACAGGCCCGTGGTGCCCTTGCTAGGCCTGTGGTGCCCCTGGACCCTGGCAGGCCTGTGGTGCCTCTGGCGGGCCTAGGGTGCCCCTGCTAGGCTGCTGATACCCCTGGGACCTGACAGGACTTTGGTGCCCCTGACAAGCCTAAAGTGCCCCCAACAGGCCCGTGATGCCCCCGACAGGCCCAACCCAAGGTGCCCCTGCGTGATGTGATGCCTGCGAGGCCGGTGGTGCCCCTGCGAGGCCGGTGGGACCCCTGACAGGCCCATGGTGCCCCTGCGAGGCCGGTGGTGCCCCTGCTAGACCGGTGGTGCCCCGGGCAGGCCTGTGGTGCCCCTGCTAGGCCGCTGGTGCCCCTGGGCCCTGACAGGACTGTGGTGCCCCTGACAGGCCCAAGGTGCCCCTGCAAGGCCGGTGGTGCCCCTGTAAGGCCTGTGGTACCCCTGCTATGCCTCTGGTGCCCCTGACAGGCCCATGGTGCCCCTGCGAGGCCGGTGGTGCCCCTGGCAGGTCTCTGGTGTCCCTGACAGACCTGGGGTGCCCCTGACAAGCCTGTGGGGCCCCTCACAGGCCCGTGGTGCCCTTGCTAGGCCTGTAGTGTCCCTGGCGGGCTGGTGGTGCCCCTGCTAGGCCGGTGGTGCCCCTGACAGGCCTGTGGTGCCCCCGGGTACCAAGGGGGGTCATGACCCATGTGGCCCCCCTTGGATCTGCCACTGATACATAATATATTGATTTGTAGAGGCGTTATGGCTTATGCAATATGCAATTGCAGGCACTTGGTATCCCTCACTTATCCCTCATTGGGGGCTCTGGCGGGCTCCTGAGGGCCCACGTCTATCTCCGGGAGCCCTAGACGGGCTCCTTTGGGTCCTTTCAGTCCACTATAGCATAAGAGGTCTCCACGCGAGTCCTATACATCTGAGGGCGTACCCTGACGTCTGAGGTACCCAACTGCAGCTCCAATGGTCTGTTACACTGGCGGATCCAGGGAGGGGGCATTTAGGGCCATGCCCCTTCCCAGAGGCCTAAAGTGGCCCGTTTGCCCCCTCCCCCAAACGATAATGAAACATAGTTTAATCAGTGCGTGGCCCAGGAGCCGAGTTAGACAGGGGGTGTTTTACCACCTCCCGGCCCGCAAAGGGACCCAAGCACTGACTCGAAGCGGGTTAACTGGTCGACAAAAGCAATGGTAAGTGTTTACAAAGTGACATAAAGGCATGGGTCGGGTGGGCTACCATGTATATATTTTTCTTTTTAGTTAACCCTCGCCCTGGCAGGGCATTTTTCATAACACGGCCTGGCAGGGGGGGGGGGTCGATGCGACCCCCCCCCTCGCGATTGGCTCCTATGGCACCTAGAAACACCAAATTTGGTAGGTAAGTGGGCCCCCCGGAGTTCTCGCCCCTGTGCAAATTTGGTTGCTCTAGGTCAATATTTAGGGGGGTTTTGGGGGGTATAAATGTAAAAATTTCGATGAATATAGGTCAAAAGTTTTTCGCTTATAACTTTTGATCTAATTAAGATAGAGCAAAAAGAAAAGCACCAGTGAACTCAGCACGTCAAGGCGCGTCGCATGATATACTTTTTAGCTTGCTTAAGTGTACTTAAAGTTTTTCTTAAATTTTAAGTAAACTTCAATTAATAAATTAAGTTCAAGTTAACCAAATTGCATCATATCGCATATCATTTGATTCGGCTGATCACTAGGAACACAATGATACCATTTTTTAAGCTCTAGCGTCATTATGTGCCAAGTTATTGGCAAAAACGTCATTTGACCTCAGCTGACCTCATTTGACCTGACCCATGGATAAGTACACCAAACAAAGAAGCACCAAGTGACCTGCTGTTAAGTACCATGGTTTCAAAGCACAAAAGTGATAAAACGAAGCGGATATCTCCAGTATTTTCCGAATTTAGTATTTTCCCATAGGCTTAACATTACGACGTAATGACCTCTAACTGACCTCAGGTCAGTGACCTAAAAAAAACCAGACTATATGTTATACAACTCGGTGAACTTAGCACATCCTGAAAGTTTGAAGGAAATCAGTCGAAAACTGTGAGTTGGACAGGTGCAAACAGAAAATTAAAATTTGACCATGACCTTGTACCGGTTTTTCTGACCTGGTGACCTGACCCAAGGTCACCCGGACCTGAAATTTTCAGGTTATATGTAAAAAGGTTGCCCCATAGGCTGTGCCAAATTTGGCGGCGCTGCGCGCCGCCGTTTTTCCGCTATCTTCGAAAAACCTTAGGGGGGGGGGTCGCATCGACCCCCCTGCCAGGGCGAGGGTTAAAAAAAATATTCATAGTGTCAGGGCTGTGACGAAAAATAAGTGGCCTAAATCCGATGAGAAAACAGGATTTGGGGGTACCCTAGGTTTGGCTCCTGCATGAGTTGCCCCCCCCCCCCCAAAACGCAAGCCTGGATCCGCCAGTGATAGAAATAACATGTCACCCAAAGGTATATTGTAGCCGTTTTCACGACGGAATAGCGGGTATCTAATACATGCCTGTTTGGTCCTTTGATACCTCAGGAATACCTGTAAGAAATACCTCGGGTACCTCAGGAATTTTAGTATTTTCCTTTGATGCCTCAGGAATTTTCGGAGTTTTTTTTTGTAGTAGGGTTTCTACCTTTCGAATAAGTGGCCCATTACTTGGCTGTTTTTCTATTAAATATTACATAAATTTATTTTATCTAAGGGTTTACCAGTTACCACTCACGTAAACCTAAAGCGTAAGCACGTTTATGAAATTAGCATATCTATATAATGCTAGTACAATGATAAGGAAATATACTAAGCTGCCAGCTGTGGGTGAACGAGCTCTCCCAATTCCACGCTGGCTTGACTTTGGAACCACAGCAGACGGCGGAAGTCAATGCCACTGCCAATTCGGCGGCGGATTTGTTGCGCCCGGGCACCACCAGGGCGCGCGCAGCGTCGGGCCGGTGAAACAGAAGCCGGGTATCTAGTTGCCTAGCTGATTTGATCCCTCATAGTCGAAAGTTGGGCAACTAGAACCGAAAATTGACTTGTTTGCAAGTAAATAAGCGATTTGATGGCCAAAATCGTCTGGATTACAACTTTTAACCCTCGCCCTGGCAGGGCATTTTTCATAACACGGCCTGGCAGGGGGGTCGATCCGACCCCCCTCGCGATTGGCTCCTATGGCACCTAGAAACACTAAATTTAGTAGGTGGGTGGGCCCCCTGGAGTTCTAGCCCCTGTGCAAATTTGGTTGCTCTAGGTCAATATTTAAGGGGTATTGGGGGTATAAATGTAAAAAATTCGCTAAAAACAGGTCAAAGGTTTTTCGCTTATAACTTTTGATCTAATTAGGATAGAGCAACAAGAAAAGCACCAGTGAACTCAGCACGCCAAGGCGCGTCGAATGATATACTTTTTAGCTTGCTTAAGTGTAATTAAAGTTTTTCTTAATTAAAAAAAAAACGTAAATTAATTAATTAAGTATCAGTTAACCAAATTGCATCATATGGCATATCATTCGATTCGGCTGATCACCAGAAACACAATGACACCATTTTTTAAGCTCTAGCGTCATTATGTGCCAAGTTATTGGCAAAAACGTCATTTGACCTCAGTTGGCTTCATTTGACCTGACCCATGGATAAGTACACCAAACAAAGAAGCACCAAGTGACCTGCTGTTAAGTACTGTGGTTTCAAAGCACAAAAGTGATAGAACGAAGCGGATATCTCCAGTATTTTCCGAATTTAGTATTTTCCCGTAGGCATAACGTAACGACGTAATAACCTCTAACTGACCGCAGGTCAGTGACCTCGAAAAACCCGAACTACATGTTATACAACTCGGTGAACTTAGCACATCCTGAAAATTTGAAGGAAATCAGGCCAAAACTGTGAGTTGGACAGGTGCAAAAAGAAAATTGAAATTTGACCAAGACCTTGTACCGGTTTTTCTGACCTGGTGACCTGACCCAAAGTCACCCGGACCTGAAATTTTCAGGTCATATGTAAAGCGGTAGCCCCGTAGGCTGTGCCAAATTTGGCGGCGCCGTTTTTACGCTATCTTTGAAAAACCTTAGGGGGGTCGCATCGAACCCCCTGCCAGGGCGAGGGTTAAAAATATTTTGAAGGCTAAAGACTTAACCCTCGCCGGCCGAGGGGGGGGGGGGCGGATGCCGCCCCCCCCCCAATAGGGTTTTTTCGCGATAGCTCCGAACACGCTGGCGATAGAGAGCTGAAACTTGGCATACCTGACCTTTGATCCAAGCCGGGTCTTTTGACGCCAACCGCATTTTTGGGTCAGGTCAGGTCACTGACCTATGACGTCATAAGTGAGCCTCTGCACGGTCTTCAGATGTCGCAACTTCGCAACGCCCTCACTGCCAGAGGAGATGTCACAGGGAAATGAAACTTGCAGGATCTAGTATCCATTATGAGTCCCACAACTTGTATATCTCGGATTTTTCCTAAAGGTCATATGAGGTCAGGTCATTTTCGTGACCTCACCATTATAAGTCAATGGGGAAAAATGAAAACTGCTATTCTGGCGCCGGGAACGATCTCCAACTACCTCAAGCACACAGAATCGTGATTTTATGCACTCCTTGCAAGGTTAGATGCGTCACTTTTGCAATGTTGACCTTGCGTGACGTCATTTATGACGTCATCAAGGTCATATTAGTTTTTCGTCAATAACTCTTGATCAAATTGAGCTAGCGAGTCGGGAAAGCCACCAATGGACTCAGGAAGACCTGCCAAATCGAATGATATGCGACATGACCTCTTTCGACAAACTTCGTGACCTGGGGGTGCTGACCTGACCTTGACCTGAGGTCAACACCCCAAGTGGACCTGACCCGGACAAAAAGTATATTATTCGACGCGCCTGAGCGAGACAAACACGATGCTGCCAAAATCGCGGCTCTGCGGCCGTTTTCTGCGAAGTTATTCACCAAAAACTGAACCGTACCTTTGGGCACTTGACCTGACCTCAGAGGTCACCGGTTGACCTAGGACCTTAAAATCGGGTACCAATCTCTGCGTCTCGTAACGGCGCACACGCTCGTTTTTTTGCGACGCGCTAGCTCCACCAGGGGCGAAACGGCGAGGGGGGGGTCGTACCCGCACCCCCCCCCCCTCGGCCGGCGCGTATGTAGAAAACCAATAGGTCCGGCGAGGGTTAAGTTGTAAGGATTCTAAGACCTTAAAGGGTTGGTACTTTCCATGTATCAGATAGGTTCCACCGCAAAAGTTCCGTCATGAAAACGGCTTGTAAGTATTTTGTTTACCTCGGCCGCCGAAAACGTGTGTTTTTTCGACCGACTGCATTCGCTGACTCGCGGCTTCCGATGATGTTGTCAACAAATAATTTGCCAATAGAAATGATAAAAGATATTTGTTTGGAGATTTCAAGAAAAAACAGGTGACACAATATAATTTTGTTATTCAACAATGTCAAAAAGTCGTCTTAACGACTTAAATCGTGATTTTTACTCTATGACGTCATGGGAGTCAACAGTTATTCGAGAGTAAGCATAACAGTGGAATAAAGCTACCCCTATTTGTGACTTGTTCGCCATTTCTGTCGACATTTGACTGCTGCCATATCCCAAACTCTGACTGTACCGGTTGTGTATATACTCTGGTTCAAACACCCCTTCCCCCCCAGCAGGGCGTGGAAATCAATGACCCCCAGTGGGGCGCGAGTTAAACAAAAAGATAATGTACTGATGTGATAGACACTCACAATATTGACCAATTTTACTCTATCACGCAGGGGACAATTTTCTGGACGAGACGTGGCAGTGAAACGCATAGAATACCATGCAAAGAAAGAGGAAGAAACGATTGGGAACGAAATCAAGTTTCTTTTGAAACTGGATGCCAACACCGCCAAAGTCATCAGGTAAGGTCCAAACTTTAACACTAACAGGGATTCGTGTTAACCCTCGCGGGCCCGGGGGGAGGGCGTTTTTCGCCCCCCTGGCGAATATTTGCGATAGCTCCCGAACGCTTAGGGATAGGAAAGCGAAACTTTCAGTACCTTTTCTCCCATCAATTTGACATCTTCTGAAGTAAAAAATTTGGACCTAGCCCCCTTGATGACGTCACAATGTCCATTTTTCTAGACCCCTGCACGGCAAACTTCGGCGTCACAGACGCAAACTTCAAATAGCTGCTAAAAATAGAGTTTTAGAGATAAAGCCAAATTACGAGCACGGTTGTGTAGCGTTTGACCTAGAGAAAAATAGAAAAAATAGTTTTGGTGACCTGGGGTCAGAGGTCAGGTCAACGACCTCGAAATGTGGTTTTAGTTTTTCGCAAATAACTTCGACAAAAATGGTCCTAGAGCTACGGCAGTGGTACCATCGCATTCGCCTTGTCAAGCCGCGTCGAATGATGTATATTTTGTTCGGAAAAGGTCAAGTTTTATTTTGACCTCATGTGACCTCGAATGACCTCTGGTTGACCTTGACACATGAAAGGTCGTTTATGATGGATTTGTACCCGCTGATCACGAATCTGGCATCTATTTTCCTCTAAGCCTTCATTTTGAGCTTCCGGATGGCAAAATTGTCTTATTTATTATTACTAACTTGAATTAGTGAAATAGCCTCTAGCAGGGATACTCTTCAGTGACCTTTACCTTTGAGCAGACATGTGCTTGGATCCGGAAAAATGGATCTGAGATCCGATCCCATGGATCCCGATCCGAGATCCATTCAGATCATAGATCCAAACCCTCAATTTTGTCGAGAGATCTACTGGGATCATAGATCTGACCCTTCAATTTTGTCGCTAGATCCACTCGGATCATAGATCTGGCTCCCCAATTTTGTCGTGAGATCCATTGGGATCATAGCTCATAGGTGTTCAAAATGTTAACAACTTTCTTTCATAAGAAGTTATGAATACCAAAGTATGGTTAGAAACAAACAATCTTATACAAAGACCATATTAGTAAAGGCATCCAGTTACATTATACAGAATACAAAATAAAGGAGGCTCATGACGGTCACAACTTGAGAGAATTGAGTGACATGAAGATTGTTCACAGTTCACATACCAACAGAAAAGTTTGCATTAACAATTAACATAGAGGTAAGTCAAAGTAATGACTAATGAACAATACATAACTAGGTACCTACCACATCACAATTCATGTTAGAATCTACATAATGATATTGATAAGACAATCTCATTGATCTTGCATTAGACAACCATGAGGCTTTCCAGTTTCCAGCTACCACAATTGATTGATAAACAATAAAATATGATACTGACACATGTGGCTTGGTTAGGTAAAGGTATTTCAATCTATTGAAAGAAATATTTGATAAAATAAACTGAGATATAAACAAAAGTATAAAAATATTCAACAGCCTGCGGAAGCGATGGGAAGCGAGAAATATCAATTGTAATGGCCTTGGATATTTACCGTAAAATGATTATTCAGTATCTAAATTGAACTCGTGACGTCATTTCAAATAACAAATGAGCTAGGCGTTCTACCTTCGAGTATAATGAAAATAAATAAAAAATCAAACTGGAAATTCAAAAGTCTGGAGCTTTTTTTAAGAATGTTCATTTTTTCTGCCTCACATAATTTTACGATACGATTGTTTGTGAATATCATCTTTGTAGCGTTGAATTTAATGACGTAAACGTAAGCTGAAACGGTATTATATGGCCCTGAGCGGTGTGCGCCTTGCATCTTTTTTTTTATTCACTTTTCAAAAGAATAACAATATCTTACGTCATTAGTTTAAAGGGCCTATTACGGGGAATCTTTTGGAATCATTACGGTCTTGGTCAAATTAAAATTTTTCATTGGTCAAACGATAATGACGTAATAAAACCATATTACCAAAACGTGAGCTGTGAATTTCGTTTGTCTTTTTTTGGGAGGCTCTCTCATAACAAAAGCACAACATGGCACCGCACGTGGCACGATCTAAAAAGTGGCCAAAAGTAGGTAATCTGAAGAAGTTGATGCCATTTTTGAACTTGTAATTTTATAAGGAAAGTATTAGAGGTTGGTTGTTATTCTTACTAAATCGAAATTGTGTTGCACATACTAATAGCTCATATGAACATTCTGGATTGGGATTTCATATCTACCTGGCAGAAGTGGATTGCTGGATTATTTTTAACAAAACTGACCTATTTGGCTTCCAGGTTTGATTTCCTAACATCTGTCCATAGGCGGCAAAACAGGGGGGGGGGGTGGCACCAGGGTACAGTGCCCCCCATAGATTTTGGCATTTTAGCATTAGCCCTACTGGCGTTGCAGAAAGAATGGGACCAAAATGAAAATCTGCAGTGCCCTGCTGCCACTGCATCTGTCTGTACTGTTTGTGCTTTGAATTAAAGTGGCTGTTAGTGCGGTAAGAAACAAAATCCCGAAATCAGAAGTTGAGTGAAGATTTGGAGGACAACGAACGCGCGTGAAAGAAAATTCAAATATTTTAATTTGGGCCAGTGACAACAAGAAAATGAAGTTGTGAAATCGAAATATCGAAATGACCTAAGGCGAAACCTCGAAACGAAAATTAACGATAATGCGAAAAATGAGCTAGCGACACGAACGAACGAAGAAACGAAACGAAGACGTTAAATTCAAGTGATGTTTCGTTCGCCATCAACCATCATTATAGTGTCAAATGTGATTGACAATAAACCGCATTGCTCATTTTAATTGGAACTTTCGTATCGAACATTTGGTCATTTGATGCCAATAGGCAATAACAGTGGCTGTAGCTTGTTGATAAGATTGTCATCAGTGCTGTCATGAAAAAGTTACAATTGGTCACAAAAAGTAGCAATATGCATGTTCTTGGTTTATTTTAAATGTAGTACAAATGTTGTTTATTTAAATTCAAATTTAACCCGCGCGGGGCTGGGGTCTCCAGCCGAACGCGCGGGGCTGGGGGGGGTAAATTTTACCCCCCCTGTTATCTCCCGAACTAATGGTCCGATTTGGAAAATTCAAACGCCAATCGAAAGCTCTCATCACGAACTACTAAAAACATGTACTTAATTTAAAGTTTGAGGTCAAGGTCAAGGTCAGGTCAAGGGTACAAATTGCAAGTTTCTACAGTATCGGCCTTGCACCGTAGTTGCCGAAGAATGGAGTCATGGACTGAGACTGATCGCCCAAAACGTGTTCTTAGGCTACCAAGACAATATTCGTTGCATACAATATCATTCAGAGGTCAAGGTCAAGGTCAGGTCAGGTCAGGTCAGGTCACCAAAAAACAAAATATAGAAAAGGGCATGTGCGACACATGTTTTATGGGTCATTTTACTCATAGAATTCAATAGGCACACTCAATAAGTGATATGGACCACCTCTGGATGAATTTCAGGTCGAGGTCAGGTCAAGGTCAGGTCAAGTGAGGTCAAATTTTGAAGTTGGTTGTTAAGGCCTACAAAGGTGTCTATCTGATGCAGTTTTTCACGGCGAATCGAATGGTGCTATTTTTGTTTCCGTACGAGGTCTAGAACTTCCAAAAAAGTCATTTT
Source organism: Amphibalanus amphitrite (assembly GCF_019059575.1). Lineage (NCBI taxonomy): Eukaryota > Metazoa > Arthropoda > Thecostraca > Balanomorpha > Balanidae > Amphibalanus > Amphibalanus amphitrite. The sequence continues at coordinate 77,516 of NW_024883132.1, read as the reverse complement.
TCAAAAATTTTGTGTGTCGTGACGTCATAAAATTTTGAATAACTCCCACATTTTTGAACCGATTCTTCTAAAATTTGGTATGTAGGTGCACATAGACCACTTCTCTGACATATTTTCCGGTTTTTTCGATAGACTCAAAATTTTGGATTTTATAATGATTTTCCCACCGCCGCCGTTTTTGGTACACCTTATCATACATCAATTCTACACATGTTGTGAAAATTTTTGGATTCAAAATTTTGGATTTTATAATGATTTTCCCACCGCCGCCGTTTTTGGTACACCTTATCATACATCAATTCTACACATGTTGTGAAAATTTCAGACCAAGGTCATTCAAGGTCAGGTCACCAGGTCACTTGAAGTGACCTCACCTCATAAAAACTTTCAATGTCTGTCATAGCTACACCGAGTGACCGATCGCTTTGAAACTTTCAGCGATTGCTAAGAGCAAGAGCATGTACAAAATGTATATCTCGGAATTTTGATATCGATGACCTAAGGTCAGGTCAATTTTGCGACCTCCCCATTATAAGTCAATGGGAGAAAATTGAAATGCGCCTCTTTTGGAGGAAAGACATTATAAACACTCCCAAACACCGAATTACAAGTGGTTTAGACACACTGAACTTGAAAATGGTGTCCGTGACCCTTGTTTATGCCCTGAGGTCATCTTAGGTCACGAATGGTATCTAACAGTTTTTCGCAAATAACTTTTGATAGAGGCATGCTAGAGCGATGAAAACGCCTTAGATGTGTTCAGCTCGACGATACGGATCGACTGATATGCAACATGACCCTTTCCGGTCAGGTCATGACCTTGACCTGAGGTCAAATTTTCAAGTTGACCTTTCAAGGTCAAGTTATAGTTCATTCGATGCGTCTTGACGAGAGGAACACGATGCCGGTAAAAGTAAGCTTGTACAAGGTTTTGGTCAAAAGTTATTGCAGAAAAACTGTTTTCGAAAAAATCGGCTATTTTTGCAGTTTTTGCCCCCTGCAGGCAAAACCGTTGACGTTAGGTCAAATCTGAGAGAATTACTCAGAAAGGGCGTTAATAGGGCTATCGAATGCGCTTTTCCGCGGCGCTGTAGCTCTATTGGTTCCCGAGTTATGCGTTGGCTTCTTGGAAATTTTCGACATTCGACCTGGAAATCGGCGAAATTTCGCCTTCAATGACCTCTGGTGACCTGACCTTTGACCTGACCAAAAAATTGACCGAAGTGATTTCGTCATTATTTTTTACGTTCTTTCGAACGCCGCCTTCCGCGTATCGCTACGTGGCCCAGGAGCCGAGTTACAAGGGGGGGGGGTGTTCAAACACCCCCCCCCCCCAGCAGGGCGTGGAAATCCAGGACCCCCAGCAGGGCGCGGGTTAACCAATAACCAAGTCCACAAGTGATAATTCTCAATTGTATTGCACTGTAAGGTGTACAATTACGTAGGATAAGGGTTTCATTGGCTACATGTTGTCGTGAGATCCATACAGATCATAGGTCCTCCACAAATTTTTGCCCGCTGGATCCACAGAGATCATAGATCCGATCCCTAAATTTTGTTGAGAGATCCATTCAGATCATAGATCCAACCCCTGAATTTTGTCGAGAGATCCACTTGGATCATAGATCCAACCCCTCTGTTTTGTCGAGAGATCCACTGAGATCATAGATCCAGCTCTCGGATCCAAGCACATGTCTGCCTTTGAGCAGCCTTGTATCGTAAGATGAACCACAAATAGGGAACTGATAAGCCTCAAAGCATTTCAAAACATCTTGGAAGTTAGCACGCAAGATGTGCGAAAAAGTGCCAAGTTTGAGGTCAATTTTGAGCGTGACCTTGACCTTGACCTTTCACTTTGAGCACATTTTCAGAATCCTCAGATTCTCTTATTTCGTTTGACACCCAATTTTTCCGGTTTGATGCCGCCTGCCGTCTTCTAGAAGGCTTACTTTGAGATCACTACACATGTGCCGGTTTTTGCCTTTGACCTTGACCTCTGACCTTGAAAATTGACCTGAGGTCAAAAATTTTAGGTGCTTTAGAATCGTCTCGTAAGGACCTTTCGGTTGGTATCGCTTTTGTTTCCGTACCTCCCTTATTTACGGAGTTAGACGGGGGGGGGGCGAAAAACGCCCCCCCCGGGCTGCGGGGTTGGGATTACCCCCGGGCCCGGCCGGGTTAAGTAACACGGCACTAACACTAACACTAACACTAATACTTAGCTAAAGCCGTGCCGTGAAACAGCACCACACTACGCGTGACTTTGTGGCAAACCAAGGCCCTATATAGAAGGTATGCTCATTAGGCCGAAGCAGCGTTTTCCGTGACGTCACTGGTATAGTGTGTCTAACAAGAATGTCCCCTCGCCACTACGCGGCGCTGGTGTCGCGAGTCGGTAGTTGGCCGAATCCGCACCGAGACAACGCATTCCCATGCGCTGGGCGACAGCTACGCAGTGGTTGATAGCGTAACCCCGAACCCTCGTGACACGACCTCGGGAAGGAGGGAGGGATGTGGGCGGGGAGCGCATGGTGCGCTCCCCCGCCCGCTAAGGAGGGGTGCGCTGCGCGGTATAGGATGGCGGCTGTCGCGGCTAAAGGGCAGGGGTCACACACCAAGCCAACGATTGCTGAGGAGGGTTCGTCTTCGTAGGGACAGTGAAGTTTTGTGTGGTAATGCGTCTTGCGATGCACGGGTGCCACGGTTAGCGACGTGTCTGATCCAAAGGGGAGCGCTGAAGAAAAACACCTGGTTAACTACAATGAATAACGGTCCTAAAATAGATAATGTGCTAGTTTGGATGGTCCACATCCAAAGGGTAAAAATAAAATTTGTCGGATTCATCAGGCCGGGTCGAAATTCTTGTTGATACTAGCCGTTTTCACGATGGCCATCTGGTGCACATTTGGTGCACATCTGGTGCAGATCAGGTGCATAATTAGAATTGTCAAGAATCTAATTTGGTCTATAAAAGGAAGAATACTCAGTCATGTTGCAAAAGCACGATCAATTCGTAAGTCTAATGGTAGGTAATAGGTATACCTAGTACAATAAAATAAATAAATGTTAATCACCCCTAGGGGAAAAACAGAATCAAGACACAAAAAAATGTTTGGAAACTGGCCTTAACCCGGCACCGCCTGGGCTATTTCCATACCCACGACAGCCTGGGGGGTCGGATCCGATCCCCCCTGTTATCTCGAGAACCAATGGTCGTATCGAGCCCCGCGAGGCGGCGTTCGAAAGGTCTCTACGAGACCTTCCCAAAGCACTCTTAAGATTTTAACCCTCGCCGGCACAAGCCATTTTGAGTCCTTCGACGGCACAAGGGGGGTTGGTACGACCCCCCCTCGCGTTTGGCCCCTGATCGAGCTAGAGCTTCGCGGAAAAAAAACGAGCGTGTTGCCCGTCACGAGAGGAAGCCGATGATACCCAATTTTAAGGTCCTAGGTCATCGGGTGACCTTCCAGGTCAGGTCAATGACCCGAAAACCGGGAAAATCGGGACCTGTTAGAAAGTCGTAAAGTGTGGCTGCTATGTGGTTTTCCGGGGTGCTGATCACGAATATCGTGCTAGTTTTGATCATAGATGATGTCTTTAAGCATTTAGACCAGGTCGGGTCAGGTCAGGTCAGGTCAACCGGTAGGGGTTGTGACGGGTATTCGTAATACGTGTTAACCGCCTCGGACAGCTTCGTAACATGTTACGAAGGCACCAAAACTACTTCGTAAATGTTCAAATGGTTGCTAAATTCGAATTCAGCTCCAAAAACTAGCCTAGAAACATGTAAAACTCGAAAAAGTGAACCGAGGTCACCCGAGGTCACCAAAGGTCAATGACCTGACCTGACCTTCAGGTGACCTTGACACCCACCCTAATGCATGGGAGCAGCATCAAATCACATGTTTGAACGTTTGAAACCACGAAAAGCTTGCAAACGCGCGGCTAATGCGAGCCGACATGCGCCGAACCGCGATTTCGGCCAAACATGGTCACAGAAAAGAGGCCACAGGTCAAAGGTCATTAAGGTCAGGGTCATGAAATTTTCAGGGTAGGTGTAAAATTGATCAATGCGAGAATACTCAAAGTTTCGTCGCGATCGGCCGCTTTTTACGCGAGTTATTCACGAAAAACCTTAGGGGGGTTGCATCAACCCCCCCTGTGCCGGCTAGGGTTAAGATTGAGGTCAACTTTCGGGTCAAGGTCAGGTCAAAGGTCAAATTCTGGGGTTTTGCATGATTAGGCTTACGGACAGCGGAATCGATAGCTGCTGCTCGAAACTCACCAAAAAGGACCTCAAAGAACAAGTGAAGGTACCATGTGCGCATAGCGGTCATACCAAGTACGGGTCAAGGTCAGGTCAGGTCACGAAAGGTCACGGTTTTCACTTTCTGCTACATGGGCGTGCGACACATGTTTATGGATTATCCCGCGCCCCACTGGGGGGCTATTTATAGCCCTCTTCCCGTTTTTCTGCAATAACTTCCAAACCGCTTGACGGATCGATGCCAAACTTACAGTACCTTCGGCTGCATCGATTTGACACCTTGTGTCAAAATTTGAACTTCGTAACTACCATAGGTCGGCCGGAAATGACGTCAGAGTGACGTCATGTTCGTCCGATTTCGACGCAAAACATTGAACCACGGCAATCGCTCCTAAGAGCTCAGTTTTTAAGCTAGATCCAATTTCTTTGCACGAAAGGACTCAGAATTGACCGCGCTATCAAACTGTTATCTCGAATTTTCAAAATTTTGAAAATTTCGAAAATTTGATATAATAATATTCAAAATTTGTATTTTTATATTTTTTTCAAAAAGTTTTTGACTTTTCGAAAAAAACCCGGGATATATGTGACAGAACGCATGATTATGACTAACTCTAGCAAGTTTTAGCTAAATATCTTCAAAAATAGCCAAGTTATACGCATTATTGCAAAAAATTCACAATTATTAATTTTTCAAATCAATTTTTCTGTACGTATTTGACATCGTACACCAATATAAATGGCACCATCGTGTTCCTGAGCTCAAACTGCATCCAATAGACACCTTTTTTGTTGAAAATTTTAACTTCAAAATTTGACCTTTTTTGACCTGAAAGTGACCTGACCTAAGCTAAATTCGACTCAAAATGACCTCGAATGACACACACGACATCAAATTCGAAATCTATGGCCTAAATGGACCATAAAACATGTGTCACGTGACCGACGCATGATAACATATTTTCGTGACCTGTGATGACCTGACCTTGACCTGAAAATCAAAGTAAAAGCTTGGTACCCTCAGGGTATCTAGATCATCTGTTTAAGAGTGTGTGTACCAAAAATGAGCCTGATCTGACTTGTAAGACGGCGGCCAGAGCCCAAAATGTGAACAAGCCAAAATGCTAATAATTTTTACTTTGACCTGACCTCTGACGTCATTGGTGACCTTGAGGTCAATGAAATTAGGTTTCGCTCGACAGTTTTTCCGGGGCTATCAGACGCCGTTTGAATTTTGACGATCGGTCCAGTAGTTTCGGAGTTAGGAGGGCGTGTTATACACAGACCCCAGTGGGGCGCGCGTTATTTTTCACGCCGAATCCGATGGTAATGGTTATATGTGACACCAAGTCACTGTGCTGGCGATAAGTGTGCATTGAAAGCATGAAAATTCGTTTATACCATACATAACTAAACGAGGGCTGAGAAAAAGCTCAATTTTTCAACTTTTTATTTTTGACATAAAAGTGCACTTTTCTAGACGAGCTTTGTCCCAGGAATCTAGTGGTGTCATTTGTTTTCACATGCGATGTTCAGAAGTGCCTCTAATTCACGAGAATGCTTATGACGTCACCATGCCCTATGCATGTTGGAGCTATTTTTTACAATTTGGGGGTCAAAAATCAAGATAGAAAGTTGAAATTCGGGACATCTAATGTTCTAATAGAGCTCTGTAACATATATTCCGTTTTTTTGGAAATTCTCAAAATTTTGGATTTTATTAGCTGTTTTTCCAAAAAAATATAGTTTTTTGGAATTTTTAGGGGTTAAAAACGCATTTTATGGAAAATCCGAGATAGCCATTTTAAAAAAAACTCGTTAAGCTGCGTCTATTCTTGTCCTTAATTTGCAATTTGCTTTAGACCCTGATTTTTGGCGATTTTTAAAACATTATCACTTTTTGACTAAAAACGTCATGTAGTTACATCACTAAAATCGATATATCTAAAAAATGGAAATTTTTTCGTAAAAATTACACAACAGACGTCAAATTGATGGGGGAGAAGGTATGCCAAGTTTCAAGTTGATAGCGTAAGCGGTTCTTGAGTTATTCAAGAAAAAACGGAGGGGGGTCGGATCCGACCCCCCCCCCCCAGGCGGTCGCGGGTTAACATTGTAGTGAATTACACTTACAATGTTGATTTTATTAGAAATTAATATTGTGTTGGATCTTTTTTATCAATATAATTATTAACGAGGAAGTGGTTTACAGTCGTAAAACTTTTTTGCAGCATTTTAATCAGCTGGTAATCAGACTCTGTTATGGCGCATCTGTTTCGAAAACCTTGATAACCTTGTGTTTGTTCCCGTTTGAGGATGGACGACAGGGGGCATTATATCGTTTTTGTACATATTATTTGGTGACTGTTCTCAGGACAAGCATGGTGTGTCAAAATTGGAAATAGCCGCCCGGCTTTAGTTCGCCAGCCTTGTCAATAGATGGCAGTACCACAATATGGGCAGCGGATCGTGCAATTGACGTCAAATTTTCGTTATCTGCTAAGGATTGAATGGCGGATCTTTTCATGCAAGAATCAAGTCAATCGGTCCACAACTTTTCTAGCAACAGAGATATGAAGTCAAACACCCTGCCAGAGCGGCGGTGCGGCGGCCGGCGGCAGCCGTTACGCGCCGCCTGGGAGACTGGCGGCGCTGAACGGTTCCGAATTGGCACTGCACTAAAACCTGTTAACTGCTTGGAATAGTTATTATAGCAAAACTTTCATTCAAGTGAGGAATAACCAAGGGCAGGAAGTATGTATGCTTGTGTGCGTACTATGTAAGCCAAGAAACTGCATTAGCAGATACTCGCTAATATTAGATCCAGCCAAGTCCAACCGCATTCCAGGTGATGTGTTTCTGATGGGTCAACAATATTTATTGTTCGAGGGCGGATACAGTTTTAACAATACAAAAAATATTTTTCCACAGCTCTATTCCTTGAATAATTCTCTTCAACGCCTCATTCCTAGTTAAGCGAATTAGCCCACCCTGGTTGAATAAATACGGTGATTTCGCCACAAGGTCGGGGAAAACCGACCGAAAACGGCCGCGCTCAACGTTAATTTGGGCATGCAGACTCTTAAAAACTCGCATTGGGCGGGTAGGGTTTCCCAGGTATTGGCTCCAAAACAACGTATTCGGCTCCCGAATACGTCCAAGTGACCCGCCTCGTTCCTAGTTAAGCTCTAATTAGATCAAGTGACTCATAGGGAGCGAAAAAGCGACAAAAAGCATGAATTTCCCTATGGCGGCGGGCTGCCGGGTTGCCAGACGGCGCACCGGCTATTTCCACTTTTGACACACCATGGTGAGTTATTAACCCTCGCCCATGTAGGAGGGGGGTTAAAGCACCCCCCCTGAGGTTTTTCTTAGCTACACGCCGAACCGTTTCAGATAGCCTGCTCAAATTTTCAGTACCCTATTGGGCATCCTTTGCGCAACTTTTTTTTGTCAAGGTCATGTCAGGTCACGGAGTTATGACGTCATAAAGGGAACAACCTCCGGCCAGATTTACGCTAAATTGGAGATTGCTTCACATTGGTATAAATGCCGACTGACCTGACACACTGATGGATTGTTTTAGAATCACAACTGGCTGATTTGACATTGGCACAATGACCGTTGACATTTTGAAGGTTACTAAAGGTCAATGTAAGGTCAGTGACCTCGGTTGACCTGTAATGACTTCTTGCACTTGTACGCCTTTTCGGGGTATTTTGATGCCCTGAATTCGAATTTGCTATCCATTTCAGGCATCGTCGGTTGTTTCTTGTAGTTCATTTTGGGTCAGGGTCAGGTCAGTGACGTCACACGCCTGACGTGACCCAATTCACAAATGACCTTGCAGACTTCCGATGCTCTCAACGCATCATTTTTAGAGGTATGACATCGAAATACACACCAAATGATAGCGAATTGATCAAGGATCACGATAGTGAAGGTTTCAAGTCGATATCTCCTACCGTTTTACCGCAATCGGCGCGGAAATCTGAAAAAAGTTAGATTTTTCCAAAAATTTGACCTTTGACCGGTCATAAGTAGGTCAAATGTTGACCTAGAACCAAAAAATATATCACCAATCGCGAGATCTCGTTGAGAGCAATCCGTCGGTCTTTTCCGCTAAGCTCTACGACGCTCCGTTTTCAAACGCCAGGGGGGACGCACCAACCCCCCTGCATGGGCGAAGGTGGCAAAACACCGTGTACGGGCGAGGGTTAACATATTTTTTACATGATTCGTATCTTATTCACGAATCAGCAAGCCATAGCGGATAGGAAAAAGCAGATGTTGGTCTCGCTTCCTCAGTTGGAACATGGCCGAATCTATACTTTTTTATGTTTTGACCATCTAGATTTCAAACATTTGGCTGGTACCTGCAACATTTTAGGAGAATGTGGAAAAGTAGAACACCTGTGAAATGTAAATGTGAATGTGATTACTGCTCACTGTTCAGTCTTCAGAAACACATCAGTAATTCAAGTTCTTTTTGTCCTTGCTTTTTTGATGAATGTGTTTTTTTAGGCAATACCTATTTGATAACAGGGGATATTTTGATAGTTATAGACTGGAATTGAGTTTCAAAATTGAGGGTATTTGTGGGGCCAACTCAGCTAAAATCAGCCTGCTGGTAGTTGTGGTTGGACAATGGATGGCTGCTGGGTGGGACTGTTACTGAAACTGCTCAAAGGTGGCATCTCTTGTAGGGGTAAGCTAGAATCAAGAATGCAGCTTTTTTAGTATGCCCAGTGGCGGCGCCACGAATTTTCGCCAGTGGGGGCAGGATTGAGGTGACTCGACTGTTGTTGATACGCCGACTGTTGATACGCCGATCTGCAAAATCCATGAGCATCGCGGGCCCGGAAGGGGGGGGGGGGGTTCGCCTCCCCCTGGCGAATATTTCCGATACCTCACGAACGCTTAGGGATAGAAAGACGGAACTTGCTGTTCCTTATCCCCCATTAATTTGACATCTTTTGAAGCAAACAAATTGGACCTAGCCTCCTTGATAATGTCTCAGGGCCGATTTTTCTAGACTCCTGCACGGCAAACTTCGGCGTCACAGACGTGAACTTCAACCAGATGCCCAAAATAGAGTTTTAGAGATAAAGACAAATCATGAGCACGGTTGTGTAGCAGTTGACCTAGAAAAAGTACTTAACCCGCGCGGGGCTGGGGTCTCCAGCCGAATGCGCGGAGCTGAGGGTGGGTAAATTTTACCCCCCCCCCTCCTGTTATCTCCCGAACTAATGGTCCGATTTGGAAAATTCAAACGCCAATCGAAAGATCTCATCACGAACAACTAAAACATGTACTTAATTTAAAGTTTGAGCCTTGAGGTCAAGGTCAAGGTCAGGTCAAGGGTACAAATTGCAAGTTTCTACGGTGTCCGGACAAATTGCCGAAAGGCGATTTGCCGAATGTCATTTTGCCGAATGCATTTCGCCGAATGTCATTTTGCCGATGTGCTTTTAGCCGACGTGTCAACCCGCGCCCCACTGGGGTCTGTGTATAACACGCCCTACTGGGGGGGGGGGGGCTATTCATAGCCCCCCCCTCCTAACTCCGAAACTACTGGGCCGATCGTCAAAATTCAAACGGCGTCTGATAGCCCCGGAAAAACTGTCGAGCAAAACCTAATTTCATTGACCTCGAGGTCACCGATGACGTCACAGGTCAGGTCAAAGTAAAAATTATTAGCACTTTGGCTTGTTCACATTTTGGGCTCTGGCCGCCGTCTTACAAGTCAGATCAGGCTCATTTTTGGTTTCCACACTCGTGAACAGATGCTCTAGATACCTTGAGGGTACCAAACTTGTACTTTGATTTTCAGGTCAGGGTCAGGTCATCACAGGTCACGAAAATATTATTTCATGCGTCGGTCACGTGACACATGTTTTATGGTCCATTTAGGCCATAGATTTCGAATTTGATGTCGTGTGTGTCATTCAAGGTCATTTTGAGTCGAAATTAGCTTAGGTCAGGTCACTTTCAGGTCAAAAAGGTCAAATTTTGAAGTTGAAATTTTTCAACAAAAAAGGTGTCTATTGGATGCAGTTTGAGCTCAGGAACACGATGGTGCCATTTATATTGGTGTACGATGCCAAATACGTACTGAAAAATTGATTTGAAAAATTAAAAATTGTGAATTTTTTGCAAAAATGCGTATAACTTGGCCATTTTTGAAGATATTTAGCTAAAACTTGCTAGAGTTAGTCATAATCATGCGTTCTGTCACATATATTCCGGTTTTTTCGAAAAGTCAAAAACTTTTTGAAAAAAGTATAAAAATATAAATTTTGAATATTATTATATACAATTTTCAAAATTTTCAAAATTTTGAAAATCCGAGATAGCAGTTTGATAGCGCGGTCAATTCTGAGTCCTTTCATGCAAAGAAATTGGATCTAGCTTAAAAACTGAGCTCTTGGGAGCGATTGCCGTGGTTCAATGTTTTGCGTCGAAATCGGACGAACATGACGTCACTCTGACGTCATTTCCGGCCGACCTATGGTAGCTACGAAGTTCAAATTTTTACACAAGGTGTCAAATTGATGCAGCCGAAGGTACTGAAAGTTTGGCGTCGATTCGTCAAGCGGTTTGGAAGTTATTGCAGAAAAACGGGAGGGGGTGCTATAAATAGCCCCCCCCCCCAGTGGGGCGCGGGTCAAATAGTCGAAATGCTAAAAGTCGAAATGCCATTTGCCGACATGCCTTTTTGCCGAAATGCCAATTTGCCGAAATGCTTATTAGTCGAAATGTAAATCTGCCGAAATGCGATTTGCCGAAATGACAATTAGTCGAAATGTCAATTAGTCGAAATGTAAATTTGCCGAAATGTGAATTTGCCGAAATGTCAATTTGCCGAAATGTCAATTTGCCGAAATGTCAATCTGCCGAAATGGCAGTTTGCCGAAATGTCGATTAGTCGAAATGTAAATTTGTCGAAATGTCAATTTACCGCATTGTTAATTAGTTGAAATGTAACTTTGCCGAAATGTCAATCTGCAAATCTAGGTAAGATTAGGTTAAGTGGTATTCATTTACTTTTGGACCGATCACCAATTTACTTTTGGTGCAATCTCCAAGTAACCCGGCACCGCCTGGGCTATTTCCGTACCCACATCAGCCTGGGGGGGGGTCGGATCCGACCCCCTTCCCTGTTATCTCGAGAACCAATGGTCGTATCGAGCCCCGCGAGACGGCGTTCGAAAGGTCTCTACGAGACCTTCCCAAAGCACTCTTAATTAAGATTTTAAGATTGAGGTCAACTTTCGGGTCAAGGTCAGGTCAAAGGTCAAATTCAGGGGTTTTGCATGATTAGGCTTACGAACAGCGGAATCGATAGCTGCTGCTCGAAACTCACCACAAATGACCTCAAAGACCTAGTGAAGGTACCATGTGCGTATAGGGGTCATACTAAGTACGGGTCAAGGTCAGGTCAGGTCACGAAAGGTCACGGTTTTCACTTTCTGATACATGGGCGTGCGACACATGTTTTATGGCTTATTTTTCACGCCAAATCCGATGGTAATGGTTATATGTGACCCCAAGTCACTGTGCTGGTGATAAGTGTGCATTGAAAGCATAAAAATCGTTTATTCCATACATAACTAAACGAGGGCTAAGAAAAAAAGTCAATTTTTCAACTTTTTATTTTTGACATAAAAATGCACTTTTCTAGACGAGCTTTGTCCCAGGAATCTAGTGGTGCCATTTGTTTTCACATGCGATGTTCAGAAGTGCCTCTAATTCGCGAAAATACTTATGACGTCACCATGCCCTATGCATGTTGGAGCTATTTTTTTACAATTTGGGGGTCAAAAATCAAGATAGAAAGTTGAAATTTGGGACATTTGATGTTCTAATAGAGCTCTATAACATATATTCCGGTTTTTTGGAAATTCTCAAAATTTTGGATTTTATTAGCTGTTTTCCAAAAAATACAGTTTTTTGAATTTTTAGGGGTGAAAAACGCATTTTATGGAAAATCCGAGACAGCCATTTTAAAGAACTCGTTGAGCTGCGTCTTTTCATGTCCTTAATTTGCAATTTGCTTAAAATCTCGATTTTTGGCGATTTTTTAAACATTTACCATTTTTTGACTGAAAACGCCATGTAGTTACATCACTAAAATCGCTATATCTCAAAAATGTTTGAAATTTTTTTCTTAAAAATTGCACAGGATACGTCAAATTGATGGGGGAGAAGGTATGCGAAGTTTCAAGTTGATAGCGCAAGTTTTCAAGTTGATAGGTCGGATCCGACCCCCCCCCCCCAGGCGGTCGCGGGGTAAGAAGCAAATCACATGATATTCTTTGACTTTGTGATTTCGCAACTAATAATTATCCTTCGCCGGACCTATTGGTTTTCTATATACGAGCCGGCCGAGGGGGGGGGCGGGTACGACCCCCCTCGCCGTTTCGCCCCTGGTGGAGCTAGCGCGTCGCGGAAAAAACGAGCGTGTGCGCTGTTACGAGACACAGAGATGATTGGTACCCGATTTTAAGGTCCTAGGTCAACCGGTGACCTCTGAGGTCAGGTCAAGAGCCCCAAGGTACGGTTCAGTTTTTGGTAAATAACTTCGCAAAAAACGGCCGCAGAGCCGCGATTTTGGCAGCATCGTGTTCGGCTCGCTTAGGCGCGTCAAATGATATACCTTTTGTTCGGGTCACGTCAACTTAGGGTGTTGACCTCAGGTCAAGGTCAGGTCAGCACCCCCAGGTCACGAAGTTGGTCGAAAGAGGTCATGTCGCATATCATTCGATTCGGCATGTCTCTCTGAGTCCATTGGTGGCTTTCCCGACTCGCTAGCTCAATTTGATCAAGAGTTATTGACGAAAAACTAATATGACCTTGATGACGTCATGAGTGGCGTCACGCAAGGTCGACATTGCAAAAGTGACGCATCTAACCTTGCAAAGAGTGCTCCAAATTACGATTCTGCGTGCTTGAGATAGTTCGTACCGGGACGGCTGGGACCACTTCTGCGCCTGCCATCTATCGGGCAGTGTTTGAAACTACAGCGGGCGCCGGCCGGCCGCGCCGCGCGGCGCCGTTACCGGGCTATGGAGGCGAATGAAGTGGTGTAAAACCAGACGAATTTTACGCTTGTAAAGCAAAAAAACGAAAAATGTACACTCACCACAGTGTTCAGCAAAGTACTGGGAACAATATGGATATAATTTAAAGCTAGTACGATGCGAACTGTTGGTTCCCTAGAGCAGTAGGTATTTACATACTTGTAGGAGATAGGACTTTAACATTACGGGAGCTTCTAAACTGCGCTCGCAATGTACTTGATTGTAAATATTTTCATTTAGAGGCAAAAATCTAAAAATGTACAGTCAGAGCGCTGTTCCCAATGCTTCTAGGTACACAATGAACATAAATTTAGCTCGAAATGTCATCACACATTGGTTCCCAGTCAAGTTTAAAACGACACTTTGTGCCGCAGAGCCTGTCTCTTCCAATGGATGGCGGCTGGGTGGCGGTTGTAGTGGTGGACAAGACAATTCTTGAGTGAAATGAAATCATTTGCTTTCAAAGAAGAATTTTGAAGAACTTGTAATAATTGACAAATGATCGTTAATTACAGTGTATAATTTCAAGTTCATGGCAAATGAAAATATTTTAAACAATGCTAGTGAACCCCAGTACCGCCGCGCGAGAAAGCAAGTACTCGACGCACGGTCTGCCCGCCACTTCTGAAAATGGTCCGCGGCCGGCCGGCCGCGACCCGACACGTGGAGATCGTTCCCGGCGCCAGAATAGCAGTTTTCATTTTTCCCCATTTACTTATAATGGTGAGGTCGCGAAAATGACCTGACCTCATATGACCTTGAGGAAAAATCCGAGACATACAAGTTGTGAGACTCATAATGGATACTAGATCCTGCAAGTTTCATTTCCCTGGGACATCTCCTCTGGCAGTGAGGGCGTTACGAAGTTGCGACATCTGAAGACCGTGCAGAGGTTCACTTATGACGTCATTGGTCAGTGACCTGACCTGACCTAAAAATGCGGTTGGTGTCAAAAGATCCGCTTAAATCAAAGGTCAGGTATGCTAAGTTTCAGCTCTTTATCGCCAGCGTGTTTGGAGCTATCGCGAAAAAACCCTATGGGGGGGCGGCACCCGCCCCCCCCCCCCCCGGCCCCGAAGGCAATGTCTTAGGAGAGATTACAGGCAATGGTAAGTCAAATATTTTTAGGCTAAGTAAGCCTGATGCACAACCGCTTAACCTAAAAATAATTGACATATCATTGTCTGCAACCTATTCAATATTCATGTGAGTAACTTCTTCCTTATCCACGGGTAGGCAAAAATCAGTAGGTCAGGTTAGGCAAGGTTTGGTTATGTTTTTTCTTAAATTTTGGTGACATGTAAGTAAGTATCATATCATTTAGCAGCATTGATGTTAGTTGTCGAACTTTCGTCTCCGTCTTGAGTTGAGATGTTAATTTCACAACGTTACGGCCAGCTACTTCTCCGGCCGTCGTCAGGTGTTCTTTCTTTGGCCCTTAGGACCTGGATGTTGAGATGTTGATGGCGTTGCGCCGTACGCGTATCTTTCGAAAGTTCCTGTGGTTAGCGGGAATCGAACTCGGGTTTCCCCGGTGATAGGCCACGGTTCTAACCACCCCACCATCGAGGCAGATAAGATAGAACACTATCAAGCATTCCGAAGGATTTAGGATCTAAAAAATGGAAGAATGTGTAAAATTTACCTTTGAAAAGTGAGTCAGTCCTAAAGTTAATACTTATGGGTTAGGTTAGGTTAGGTTTGGTTAGGCTAATTGGCATTTCGGCAAATTGATATTTCGACTAATTGACTTTTCGGTAAATTGACATTTCGGCAAATTTACATTTCGACTAATTAGCATTTCGGAAAATAAGCATTTCGGCGAATTGACATTTCGACTAATTGACATTTCGACTAATTGACATTTCGGCAAATTTACATTTCGACTAATTAGCAGTTCGGCAAATTAGCATTTCGGCGAATTGACATTTCGACTAATTGACTTTTCGGCAAATTGACATTTCGATTAATTGACATTTCGGCAAACTAGCATTTCGGCAAATTGACATTTTCGACTTATTGCACGTCGGCAAAAAGGCATGTCGGCAAATTGCATTTCGACTTTTAGCACTTCGCCTTTTTGACACGTCGGCAAAAAGACACGTCGGCAAAATGCATTCGACATATTGACATTCGGCGAATGAGCATTCGGCAAAACGCAGTTCGGCAAATTGTCCTGTAACTACAGTATCGGCCTTACACCGTAGTTGCCGAAGAATGGACTGAGACTGATTGCCCAAAACGTGTTCTTAGGCTACCAAGACAATATTCGCTGCATAAAATATCATTCAGAGGTCAAGGTCAAGGTCAGGTCAGGTCAGGTCAGGTCACCAAAAACAAAATATAGAAAAGGGCATGTGCGACACATGTTTTATTGGTCATTTTATTCATAGAATTCAATAGGCACACTCAATAGGTGATATGGACCACATCTGGATGAATTACAGGTCGAGGTCAGGTCAAGGTCAGGTCAAGTGAGGTAAAATTTTGAAGTTGGTTGTTAAGGCCTAAAAAGGTGTCTATCTGATGCAGTTTTTCACGGCGAATCGAATGGTGCTATTTTTGCTTCCGTACGAGGTCTAGAACTTCAAAAAAAAAATCATTTTTCAAAATTTTTGTGTGTCGTGACGCCATGAAATTTTTAATAACTCCCACATTTTGGAACCGAGTCTTCTAAAAATTGGTATGTAGGTGCACATAGACCACATCTCTGACATATATTCCGGTTTTTTTGATACATTCAAAAATTTGAATTTTATAATTATTTTTCCAAAAAAAGTCAGTTTTTTAAGAATTTTTTTTTGGCTAAAATCTAAAATTTTCAAAAAAACCGAGGTGGTCATTTGATAGACAAAGTAGAATTACGTATAACCTTTTTTGTTACGTCTTGATTCCTTTACAAATGAAGATGTTAGCGGCGTTTGAAATTTTGCCGTTTTTGAGGCGAAAATGGCGAACATGACGTCACTAAAGCGTCAATTTCTCAAAAATTTCCGACGGAATCCGCTCACATGTTCAGGAAACGTGTCAAATTGATGTAAGAAAAGGTTCTGAAAGTTTGGCGGCGCTGCGCGCCGCCGTTTCTGAGTTATTGCAAAAATTCGCGAGGGTGGATAAAATTTACCCCCCCCCAGCCCCGCACGGGTTAAGTAACTTTGGTGACTTCAGGTCAGAGGTCAGGTCAACGACCCGGAGCTGGGACTTTAGTTTAGTTCGCAAATAACTTCAGCAAAAATGGTCCTAGAGCTGCGACAGTGGTACCTTCGCATTCGTCTTGTCGAGACGCGTCGAATGACATACATGTAAATTGTTTGGAAAAGGTCAAGTTTTAAGTTGACCTCATGTGACCTCGAATGACCTTTGGTTGACTTTTACACATGAAAGGTTGTTTGTGATGATTTCGTAGCCACTGGTCACGATTCTGGTATCCATTTTGCTCTAAGCATTCATTTAGAGCATCAGGATGGCAAAACATGTCTTATTTATTATGCCCGAGTTGAATAAGTGAAATAGACTCTAGCAAGGATACTCTTGTGACTTTGACCCTGTGCTCTGTACCAGCCTTGTATCGTAAGCTTAAGCACAAATAGGGGTCCGCTAAGCTCCAAAATATTTCAAAACATCTCGGAATTTAGTATACAAGATATAAGAAAAAAAGCAAAGTTTGTGGTCATATGCGCATGACCGTGACCTTGAATTTGAATGTTATGCACGTCATCGGAATCCGAATCCTCAGACTCTCTTCTTTCGTTACCATCCATTTTAGCCGGGTTTATACACCTTGCCGTCCTCTGGAACACGTACTTTGAGACCACTACAAAAGTGCCGGTTTTCGCCTTTGATCTTGACTTCTGACCTTGAGAATTGACCTGAGGTAAAAAAAGTTTAGGTGCTTTAGAATCTTCTCGTAGATACCTTTCGTTTGGTACCATTTTTGTTTCCGTAGCTGCCTTATTAACGTTGTTAGACAGGTGGGGTGGGGGGGGAGGGCTACCCCCGGGCTGCGGTGGTTGGGATTATGCCCTGGGCCCGGCCGGGTTAGGGTCGCGAACAAATAAATCTATAAAACTAGATTGCAAGACACAAACCTGTGAAAACGTTATGTTGTTCGTTGATATGTAAAATGGTGTATTCTTGTTCTCTCTTTCCCGTAGCACGTATATGTGCGATTCTCTCACACATGATTGATACCTATACCAGAATAAGCTCCATTAGGGCGACACACATACATTCCCAGATAACCCGAACATACCTATCACATTTTGTCATACCTCCCTGAGCACAGTCTCAGTCTAAGGGTTCCCAAAAGAGGGTGATCTATTCTCTGGCCGACTTTTAACAAACTGCCTCTCAACCTCCTCGAGGTCAAGCTCGAGGGGCGAGGGCAGCCTTCTGGTGAATGAAAATGAGTAGGAGAATGAGTGGGAGTAGGAGATATGCGACATACAGTCCAAGAACGAACGTTCTGCTGATGCACTTGATACGGGGACCGTTAAAAACAGGCGTACTATTATAGCCGCCTATCATGAATGTTGCACCGGTCTTCTGTTCCCTTGTCAACATCAGCCAAATTTTGTGGGGCAAAAACATAGTCTTGCCCCCACGACCTCCTGCCAGTGGGGGCAGTCTGCCCCCACTGCCCCCACGGTGGCGCCGCCCTTGACTGTATGCCGGTAATTTGGCGGGTTTTTTGCTTAGGGCGTGGTAGCATGCCGGTATCCCAGAAAGTTTTTGTGGGGCGGGGCGGTGCCGGTAGCAGCCTTTGGGGAAACTTTGCAACTCTAGTTGGCCACAAATGATGTCAGAATGACGTCATGTTCTGCCATTTTCAACCGAAAAAAGAGCTTCGCGAGAAGAGCTGTCAGGCCTACAGCTTTGAAGATACAAAAAAATGATCAACACAAAAATGGTGTAGAATTGACAGGGCTACAAAACTGCTATCTCAGATTTTTGATTTTTGTTTTAATTTTGACCCCCACAAATCAAAAAAGTATTTTTTGGATATAATAGCCAGAAAATCCATAAAGTTTTTTTAGTTTAAAACGGAATATGTATGATAGTACCTACCGTCTTCTATCTATACACCAAATTTCAGATCGATATATCTTTTTTGGCCAAGTTATAGGAAAAAAAACTGTTCAAAAATTATGACGTCAATTTTTCAAACTAGTTTTTTTGGCAATTTTAGACCAAGTAGAGCAAAACAAAGACCATCATTAATTAGACTACCCGTGACGAGCTGCATTAATTCGATACCCATTTTATGCAAAAATATTAACTTTGAAATTTGACCTAATGTGACCTGACTTTGACCTGACCTTCACCAGAACGTAAGCTAAACTGGCCCCAAAGGCTGCCTGATCCAAATAATCGCATTTTTCATTTAAAATGGATCATAAAACATGTATAACACGACACTTTCATGTTGTGACCCCCAGTGACCTGACCTCTGTGACCTGACCTGGTATCTTTGCTTTGCTATCTGACCTGGACCTCAGATAGCAAAGTATGTGTTTGACGAACAATGCACCATCGATGGTTTTCAATAACTTAACAATTTACTCGATTTCACAACACATTTATTGAAATGCCTGTGGACGATGAAAATCCGATATTTGACCTGACCGATCTTTCATCAGTTTCACAGGTCTTTCTGCTTTCACAGGTCAGGTCAAAGATCGGATTTTCAGATCGTCATCGGTTTGACCTAGGTCAATGAAATTTGAGAGGGAGAGAAAGAAAGAAATGAGAGGGAGAGGGAGAGAGAGCGCGAGATAGAGAGAGAGAGAGAGAAAGAAAGAAAGAAAGAAAGAAAGAAAGAAAGAAAGAAAGAAAGAAAGAAGGAAAGAAAGAAAGAAGAAAGAAAGAAAGAAAGAAAGAAAGAAAGAAAGAAAGAAAGAAAGAAAGAAGAAGAGAGAGAGAGAGAGAGAGAGAGAGAGAGAGAGAGAGAGAGAGAGAGAGAGAGAGAGAGAGAGAGAGAGAGAGATTTGACATTATCTGATTTTCCTTGCAGGTACTACACAGCAGTAAGGTCTCATGAATTCTACTACATCGCTATGGAACTTGGCGTTTGTACAGTCAACGATTACGTGACGAAGAATGACAAATTCATCAGGCTTCGGAACATTGATAAAGCCACAATTCGGAGCATTGATGAAGCCACAATACTCCGTGACTCTTCAGAAGGACTGGAATGGCTGCATAAAAGACAAATCAGTGAGTAGCAAAAGGAAGAGTGAGGCAAAGTGGCCACCGTAAGGCCCAGGCTCCAGGACGCAATTTTTTCGTGCTTTTTTGCGATTTTGCGATAATGCGATATCGCGATATCGCAAAAAATAAAAAGTCTGATTTGTTTCCGATAATACGATAATGCGTGAGCGATAATGCTGGCATTTAACCCTCGCAGGCCGAGTGGGGGGGGGGGCGGGTGCCGCCCCCATAGAATTTTTTTTCTTCAATACGCTGGCGATAGAGAGCTGAAACTTGGCATACCTGGCCTTTGATTGAAGCCAAATCTTTTGACAGCAACTGCATTTTCGGGTCAGGTCAGGTCACTGACCTGTGACGTCATAGTGTACCTCTGCACGGTCTTCAGATGTCGCAACTTCGCAACGCCCTCACTGCCAGAGAAACTTTCACAGGGAAATGAAACTTGCAGGATCTATAGTTTCAATTACGAGTCTCACAACTTGTATTTCGTAAAGGTAATATAAGGTCAGGTCATTTTCGTGACCTCACTATTATAAGTCAATGGGGAAAAATTAAAACTGCTATTCCGGCGCCGGGAACGATCTTTAACCCTATTAGTGGCAGGGGGGATTGTTTTTATCCACCCCTCAGGTTTTTCGGGAATATCTCCAAAACCGCTGAAGCTACGATGCTGAAATTTTCTGACTTTTCCTAAAACTAAATTGGGCACATTCCCTGAAAATTTCAAGTTCATAACTTTACCAGGGGCGGCTCCAGAGCACTGGGAATTGGGGGGTCCTATTCGTGAAGCGAGTCATTTGGGCGAAGATCACGATGCTGCACCAGTTTTACGAACAGTGAATGAAAGGTATCATGTGATAATATATACAGTTATTGTGCATCCTCTTTTTACACGTTTTTGCTATAATAGGCGGATCCAGGCGTCCAAAAAGGGGGGTTATGTTTTACCTCCCAACATAGGTGCCCTGACACCGCAAATGCATGACCAATACAATTGTAGTCGTTCTTTCATAAGAAAATTGTAACAAAACAAGACCATTACCACCCTTTTTAGAGACAGTACCAACAAAAACCTTATTTACTATACTTTTTGTGTACCCCCAATCTCAATGATCTGTATCCGCCTATGATATTTGAAAATGCTTATTTTTAGGATCCATGTGAATTCCTGGTTCATTCTCTATCGATCGGCAAAAGTTGCGTTAAGATTGGTTCAGAAACCTGGCCGTGATTAACAGTCTAAAATGTATCTGCAATTTGCCCGTTTTTACCTCCCTCTACCCCCCTATTGACATTTTTTAATTTTTATTTTCTAGAAATGTAGATCACGTTGAGCGAAATCGAATGCCGTTTGAATTTTGAAAATCGGCCCGTTAGATCTCGAGATATCAAGGGGGGTCGTAAACAGCCCCCCCCCTGCCACTAATAGGGGTAGCCAGGAGCCTGCCACTAATAGGGTTAACTATCTCAAGCACACAGAATCGTGATTTGATGCACTCCTTGCAAGGTAAGATGCGTCACTTTTGCAATGTTGACCTTGCGTGACGTCAATTATGACGTCATCAAGGTCATATTAGTTTTTCGTCAATAACTTCCGACCAAATTCAGCTAGCGAGTCGGGAAAGCCACCAATGGACTCAACAAGATCTGCCGTTTCGAATGATATGCGAAATGATCCAACTTCGTGACCTTGGGGCGCTGACCTGACCGTGACCTGAGGTCAACACCCTAAGTTGACGTGACCCAAACAAACAGTATATCATTCGACGCGCCTGAGCGAGTCGAACACGACGCTGCCAATATCGCGGCCCTGCGGCCACTTTTTGCGAAGTTATTCACCAAAAACTGAACCGTACCTTGGGCACTTGACCTGATCTCAGAGGTCACCAGTTGACCTAGGACCTTAAAATTGGTTATCACTCTCTTCGTCTTGCAACGTCACACACGCTCATTTTTTCTGCGACGCGCTAGCTCCACCAGGGGTGAAACGGCGAGGGGGTCGTACCCGCCCCCTCGGCCGGCGCGTATATAGAAAGCCAATAGGCCCAGCGAGGGTTAACCAAACTGCTATCTCGGATTTTCAAAATATTGGGATTTTGACCCAAAAAGAAAACAAAAAAAAAAATGATTTTTTTAGAAAAACAAAAAAAAAATCTTTTTTTTTGCAATTTCGAAAACACCGGAATATATGTGATAGTCCCTGCGCTCTTCGATATGCATAACAAATTTAAGATCGATACCTCCTTTTTTGCCAAGTTATAGCGAAAGAGCTGTTTAAAATTGGTGACGTCAAATTTTTGAACTCCATTTTCAGCAATTCTAGACAACGTAGCGCAAAACAAAGACCACCATTGAACTCCCCGCGAAGATTTGCATCGAATCGATACCCATTTTATGCAAAAATATTAACTTTGAAAATTGACCTAATTTGACCTGACCTTGACCTGACCTCCACCAGAAAGCGACCTAAACCGTACCTGATGGTCTTATAACCAACACCATTGAGTTGAAAATGAAAAATTGGCCATAAAACATGCATCGCACAACCTTAGTAAAGTTGGGTTCATGTGTTGACCCTTGGTGACCTGACCTGTGACCTGACCTGGTATGACCAGTGACCTCTAATAGCAACATATGTACTAGACAACTGACGCCCTATCGCTGATTTTCGACAAAATGCGTTTTACTCGGTGTTATAGCGCTTTCCCTAGAAGACCAGTGAACGGTGAAACATTTTATCTTTGACCTGACCTGTGACGTCATCGGTGACCCCGAGGTCAATGAAATTTGGTTTTTCTACGAAAAATTTGACAGGGCTATCAAACGCCGTTTGAATTTTACGGATCCGTCCAGTTTTTCGGAAATACAGGGAGGGGGGAAATGCCCCCCCCCCCCCACCGCGCTGAAGGTGGCCGGGAGGCCCACCGCCTGCCGGGTTAACCCGCGCCGGGCCGGGGAGGGGGGTTGTTTGAACACCTACCCCCTGCGGTTTTTAGCACACCTGTTCATGCATCTTTACCGCACATGTTGTGAAAATTTCAGACCCAGGGCTCTTACGGTCAGGTCACCAGGTCAGGTCAAGTGACCTCACCTCAGAAAAAGTTTCAATCCTCGTCATCGGTACACCGACTGAACGATCGCCTTGAAACATTCAGCGATTGATAAGAGTAACAGTATGTACACAATGTTCATCTCTGTTTTTGATATCGGTGACCTAAGGTCAGGTCCATTTTGCGACCTCTTCATTATCAGTCATTGAGAGAAAATTGAAATGCACCTCTTTTGGACAAATGGTGTTCAAAACCCTCTCAAACATAGGCTCATAGGTAAACATGGCACACTGAATCGGAAAAAGAAAATGCACCAGCAACCCCTCTGTGTGCCCCCGAGGTCATCTCAGGTCATGAACGGTCATCAGCAGTTTTTTGGCTATAACTTTTGATGAAGACCTGCTAGAGCGATGAAAACACGTCAGATGTATTCAGCTCGAAAATACGGATCGACTGATATGCAACATGACCCTTTCCGGTCAGGTCATGACCTTTACCTGAGGTGAAATTTTCAAAATGACTTTTCAAGGTCGAAAATTAGTTCATTCGACGCGTCTCGACGAGAGGAACACGACGCTGCCAAAAGTAATGTCGTGGCTCTCTTGAGTCGAAAGTTATTGACGAAAAACTATTTTCATGAAAATTGCTATTTTTACAGTGTTTGTCCTCTGGAGGCTAAACCATTGACCTGAGGTCAAATCTGAGAACAAAACTCAGAAAGGTCTGTAAAAGGGCTATCGAATGCGCTTTTTCGCGGCGCTGTAGCTCTATTAGTTCCCAAGTTAGCCGTTGGCAGTTTCCAAAATTGTTGAATTTGACCACATTTGACCTTTGAGGACCTCTGGTGACCTGACCTTTGACCTGACCCAAAAAATGACCAAAATGTTTCCGTCATTATTTATGACACTTTCGAATACCGCTTACTGCGTGTCGCTACGTGGCCCAGGAGCCGAGTTAGACGGGGAGGGGTGTCCAGACACCCCCCCCCCCCTACCCGGCGCGGAAGTCGCGGAGCACCGGCCAGGCGCGGGTTAACCCGCGCCCTGGGCCCGATTTCACCAAGTGAATATATTCCATTACGGCGGCGTACATATACACTTTTGGCATATTATGACATATTCAGTTTCACCAAACTCCGTACAGGGATACTTATTCAAGACAAAGACAAAGTATGACTGCATAAGTCCGTCGTTTTTTGGCATACTATTACATTTGAGGTACCTCTGGTACGCCGATCTGCTTTTTCAACAGCTGTTTGCCGAGTTTGCTGGCATTGAAAGTATGCTACTTTTTGTGGCATACTTTGAGAAACAGCTTGGCATACATCAATTTTTTGTATGATAATGTCACAAATTTAATGACTTCGTCGATGCAACGTATGATAAAAACATGCCACAGGCTACGCAAAAAGTTTTTGATGTCATAATGGTTATTTCTTGCTGGATATATAGGGTATCGTGTGTCAGGGCTTATATTGAAATTAAACCCCAGAACAGCTATTTTTATAAGGCTTATCTCATCGTGGCATCACTGCGATTAAAATCACCCCATCATGCAGAAACACAACAGGGAATTCCTTTTTTCATTCGCATTCCCAATTACATTGAGTTTTCCACTTAAAAAAACGACAGTTCACATTGTATTTTGATAACACAAAAGGCCAAAAGCGTTTCAAATCTTTCTCACCGTGATTATTACACCGTGCTCTTTATACAGCGTTTTACCGAAGAGGAAGTAAATACCTAACTGGCGAGGGCGAGAGGAAGGACTGAAGTCCAGTCCAGCAACGCCTTGATTGACATGTCCAGCATGTTGCATCACAAGTCACAACGCATTCGTTTACATTCGTTTTCATCGCCCACTTTTGCTATTTCTTTGCAGTACCCATATGCTGTCCAATGTCCATATTTTTTTTGTGTTGTGGCCAAATGATTCAATTTATCACCGGCTTCCCGCTTCCGTTCAGATTCAGTCTGCCGAATGATTCCGAAATATTATCCATATTTGAAGTCGTCGGTAGACCCTTCGATTATTTAAAAACTTGATTCAAGTAATATTTCAGATAACTTGTCGGCTAGTCGGCCGTGCTCCTTGCTATCGTCAGTGATCGGTAGTTAGATATAAGATAGGTGCCTCAAGTAATGCCATTTCTTGTTCGACTTTATTTATATTTGCTTTGAACCACTCCAGAATTGCGTAGAAGATGTGAACAAATATTGAAGCAATATCTAATGAGAAGTAACTTGGAAGAAAAAATTAACCCGCGCCGTGCTGGTGGCCTGAACTTTCCGCCGAGTGCTGGGGTGGGGCGTTTTCACGCCCCCCCGTCTAACTCGGCTCCTGGGCCACGTAGCGACACGCGGTAAGCGGCAATCGAAAGAGCGTCAAAAATAAGGACGAAAACACTTCGGTCATTTTTTGGGTCAGGTCAAAGGTCAGGTCACCAGAGGTCACCAAAGGTAAAATGTTGACTATTTCAACATTTTGGAAACTGCCAACGGCTATCTCGGGAACCGATAGAGCTACAGCGCTGCGGAAAAGCGCATTCGATAGCCCTTTAACAGACCTTTCTGAGTAATGTTCTCAGATTTGACCTCAGGTCAACGGTTTAGCCTCCAGAGGGCAAAAACTCCAAAAATAGCCGTTTTTACGAAAAACGTTTTTTCGTCAATAACTTTTGACTCATAAGCGCCATGACATTACTTTTGCCAGCATCGTGTTCCTCTCGTCGAGACGCGTCGAATGAACTATTCGTTGACCTTGAAAGGTCATTTCGAAAATTTGACCTCAGGTCAAGGTCATGACCTGACCGAAAAGGGTCATGTTGCATATCAGTCGATCCGTATCGTCGAGCTGAACACATCTGACGTGTTTTCACCGCTCTAGCACGTCTCTATCAAAAGTTATAGCCAAAAAACTGCTGGCGACCGTTCATGACCTGAGATGACCTCAGGGGCACACAGAGGGGTCACAGGTGCATTTTTCCTATTCAGTGTGTCATGTTTACCTATGAACCGATGTTTGAGAGCGTTTTGAACGATATTCGTCCAAAAGAGGCGCATTTCAATTTTCTCCCATTGACTTATAATGGAGAGGTCGCAAAATTGACCTGACCTTAGGTCACAGATATCAAAAATCCGAGATATACATTTTATACATACTGTTACTCATATCAATCGCTGAAAGTTTCAAAGTGATCGTTCAGTCGGTGTAGCTATAGCGAGCCTTTGAACTTTTTCTTAGGTAAGGTCACTTGACGTGACCTGGTGACCTGACCTTGAACGGCCTAGGTCTGAAATTTTCACAACATGTGCGGAAATGATGTAGGAACACGTGTACCAAAAACGGCGGCGCTGCGCGCCGCCGTTTTTGAGATATTCGCGAAAAACCTGAGGGGGGGGGGCGTAAAAACGCCCCCCCCAGCACGGCGCGGGTTAATATCAATTCAAAATCCAATAAAACCCACACACGCCAGTAACGTCAACTGTGCTGCGCGGCTTGCTGCCGATTGTTTACATTTTTGGCTTTGGAATGTCATGCTCCTAGCAAAAATCAAGAGCATTATTAGCAATATTTGTTTTGGTACTTCCTCTTGTATGATCAGCAAATTTAATTCTTATTAGGGTAGCTAGAAATTTTTTCCCATAATATCGTATATCTGAGCATTTAAGCTCGTCGACTTTAAATACGGAAAAATATAGTGACTGCATGTCCCCGACAAGAAAAGATATATGCATGCGCGCCGGTGGCTCTCAAAGTACGTAAAGCGGGCGTATTGAATATATTCCTGTGGCGAAACCGAATAGTATTATCGTCGTACTTTGTCGGTGTACTTTTCCAAAGTACACCAAGAATATATTCACTTGGTGAAATCGGGCCCTGATGGGGTCTGCCAAGTAACGCCGTCTGATGGGGGGGGCATTTTGCCCCCCCCCCCCCAGGATCTCGAGAACCACGCAAAACAGCGACAAGCGGCAAACGGCGTTGGATAGCCCCAACGGAGAACTACCTGGTGCCCCAAATTCATTGACCTCGGTCTAACCGATGACGCAACAAGCCAGGTCAAAGGTCGAATTTTCACCGTTTACAGGCATTTCAAGAAATGCGTTCTAAAATCGAGTAAAATGCATTTCATTGAAAATCATTGATGGGGAAATGTTTGTCAAACACATATTTTGCTATTTGAGATCACTGATACCAGGTCAGGTCACAGAGGTCAGGTCACTCAGGGTCACAATATAAAAATATTATGTGACACGTTTTATGGTCCATTTTATATGCCAAATGCGATTATGTGGGACAGGCAGCCCTTGGGGTCAGTTGAGTTTATGTTTTGGTGAAGGTCAGGTCAAGGTCAGGTCAAGGACAGGTCACATTAGGTCAAATTTCAAAGTTGATATTTTGCATAAAATGGGTATCGAATCGATGCAGCTCATCACAAGGAGTTCAATGGTGGTCTTTGTTTTGCGCTACGTGGTCTAGAATTGCTGAAAAATTGAGTTCAAAAATTTGACATCATCAATTTTGAACAGTTTTTTTTCGCTATCACTTGGCCAGAAAGGAGCTATCGATCTAAAATTGGGATGTATATCGGAGAGCGCAAAGACTATCACATTTTCCCTGTTTTTTTCGAAATTCGATTTTTGTTTATTTTTTGTTTTTCTAAAAAAAAATCATTTTTTTTTTATTTTCTTGGGAAAAAAATCCCAAAATTTTGAAAATCCGAGATAGCAGTTTTGTAGCGCCTTCTTTTCTCTACACAACCACATAAAGAACTTTAACCCTCGCCCGTAAACGGTGTTTTGCCACCGTCGCCCATGCAGGGGGTTTGGTGCGACCTCCCCTAGCGTTTGAAAACAGAGCGTCGTAGAGCTTAGCGGAAAAAACGAACGGATTGCTCTCAACGAGATCTCGC
This sequence comes from Amphibalanus amphitrite, assembly GCF_019059575.1. Lineage (NCBI taxonomy): Eukaryota > Metazoa > Arthropoda > Thecostraca > Balanomorpha > Balanidae > Amphibalanus > Amphibalanus amphitrite. The sequence continues at coordinate 49,991 of NW_024883132.1, read as the reverse complement.
GATTGGTGGTATATTTTTGGTCCTAGGTCAACATTTGACCTACTTATGACCGGTCGTAGGTCAAATTTTCGGAAATATCTAACTTTTTCATATTTTTGCGCCGATTGCGGCAACACGGTAAGAGATATCGACTTGAAACCTTCACTATCGTGATCCTTGATCAATTCTCTATCGTTTGGTGTGTATTTCGATGTCATAACTCTAAAAATGATGCGTTGGGAGCATCGGAAGTCTGCAAGGTCATTTGTGCATTGGGTCACGTCAGGCGTGTGACGTCACTGACCTGACCTTGACCCAAAATGAACTACAAGAAACAACCGACGATGCCTGAAATGGATAGGAAATTCGAATTCAGGGCATCAAACCCCGAAAAGGCATACATGTGCAAGAAGTCATTACAGGTCAACCGAGGTAACTGACCTTACCTTGACCTTTAGTAACCTTCAAACTGTCAACGGACATTGTGCCAATGTCAAATCAGCCAGTTGTGATTCTAAAACAATCCATCAGTGTGTCAGGTCAGTCGGCATTTAAACCAATGTGAAGCAATCTCCAATTTAGCGTAAATCTGGCCGGAGTTTGTTCCCTTTATGACGTCATAACTCCGTGACCTGACATGACCTTGACAAAAAAAAAATACGAAAAGTTTCGCAAAGAATGAACCATAGGGTACTGAAAATTTGAGCAGGCTATCTGAAATGGTTTGGCGTGTAGCTAAGAAAAACCTCAGGGGGGGGTGCACCGCCCCCCTATATGGGCGAGGGTTAAAATTGCTTGTTATCGGTAGATTTGGTGAGCGTTTTCAAAATGTCATGCTTTTTGTTCATTTTTACTCGAACATGACCTCAGTTTGACCTCAATAACTCCTGGCCCAAGGTGAACTGTGACTTGAAATTTTGTGTGAAGGTGTCAAACTGATGCCCGGGAAGACACTGAAAATTTGGCGGCGCTGCGCGCCGCCGTTTTCTCACCATGTAAGAAAAACCACAGGGGGGGGCAAAATGCCCCCCATCAGGGCGCAGGTTAAGATGACGACACAGTGACGTCATAAAGTTTTGTCGATTTCCGATATGGACCGTTTCTGATGTCGCTAAGCACGTAACTCAATTGTAAATAAACTAGACAGGACCTGCTGTTATCTTAAAACATCTAAGAACACTTCCAAATAATTCCTGAGCAATAATCAGCCCTTTATATTCGGACTCATATATCGGATATATCGTGAGGAAACTGAGAGTCGTAAATCTGTCATTTGACTTCTGACGTCACTGTGACGTCATTTCAAGTAGCATCGACACCAAATTTAATCAAAACCAAGGCTAGGTATTCAGGAAGGTATGTGCAAAGTTTCGCTTTTCTATTTTTTTGCGTTGCGACGGGGGGCATATAGTTGCCCCCCTTTACTTCTGCGACGATATCGTCGCAGAAGTAAAGGGGGGCAACTATATGCCCCCCCCCCCCCCAGCGGCCGGCGGTTGGTGCGGAAGCCAAGCGGACGCCGGGTTAAGCAAGCAAAAAAAGTATATCATTCGACGCGCCGTGACGTGTTGAGTTCACTGATGCTTTTGTTTTTGCTCTATCTTAACCCGCTCCCCAGTGGCGGTCTCAGCCAACTTCTCCCAAGTGGGGGGGGGGGGTGGGGGGTGGGGGGTGGCATATGTTACCACCCACCTCTACCTCAAAAACTAAGAGGGCTAGAAAGACGCAGTAAAAAGCAATCGATAGCTCTCGATGCGTAAGTTTGAGAGTATTTCAGTTATTTTTCATCTTAACCCTCGCCCCGTTGGGGGGGCATTTTGGCCCCCCCTGTGGTTTTTCCTTAATAGCAAGAAAACGGCGGCGCGCAGCGCCGCCAAATTTTCAGTACCTTCCCGGGCATCAATTTGACACCTTCACACCAAATTTCAAGTCTTAGGTCACCTTAGGTCAGGAGTTATTGAGGTCAAACTGAGGTCATGTTCGAGCAAAAATGAGCAAAAAACATGCAATCTTGAAACGCTCACCAAATCTACAGTTATCAAGCAATTTCAAAGTTCTTTATATGGTCTAGTAGACAAAAGGCGGTGCTACAAAACTGCTATCTCGGATTTTCAAAATTTTTGGTTTTTGACCAAAAAAAAATCAAAAAATTGATTTTTTTAGAAAAACTTTGAAAAAATCCAAAATTTTTCCGAATTTCGAAAAAACCGGAATATATGTGATAGTCCCAGCGCTCTGCTATATACATACCAAATTTCAGATCGATATCTCGTTTTTTGGCCAAGTTATAGCGAAAAAAACTGTTCAAAAATGATGACGTCAAATTTTTGAACTCAATTTTTAGCAATTCTAGACCTCGTACGGCAAAACAAAGACCACCATTGAACTCCCCGTGACGAGCTGCATCGATTCGATACCCATTTTATGCAAAAATATTAACTTTGAAATTTGACCTAATTTGACCTGACCTTGACCTGACCTTGACCTGACCTTGACCAAACGTGATCTAAGCTGGCCCCAAAGGCTGCCTGACCCATATAATCGCATTTGTCATGTAAAATGGACCATAAAACATGTATCACACGACACTTTCATATTGTGACCCCCCGTGACCTGACCTCTGTGACCTGACCTGGTATCAGTGACCTCAAATAGCAAAATATGTGTTTGAAGAACATTTCCCCATCGATGATTTTCAATGAAATGCATTTTACTCGATTTTACAACGCATTACTTGAAGTGCCTGTAAACGGTGAAAATTGGACCTTTGACCTGACCTGTGACGTCATCGGTTTGACCTAGGTCAATAAAATTGGGTCACAAGGTAGTTCCCCGTTGGGGCTATCCAACGCCGTTTACCGCTTGTCGCTATGTTGCGTGGTTCTCGAGATCTTAGGGGGGGGCCAAAATGGCCCCCCCCCCCCCCAACCGGGCGCGTTGCTCGGCAGAGCCCAACGGGGCGCGGGTTAAAGCAATATTGGGGTCACCAGAGGTCATCAAAGGTCAAAATTTGCGAATTGTCATTATATTTTTCAGAAAACATGCCATTATCTCAGGAACTATGATAGCTAAAAAAAAAAAACGCAAGGAAAAACAATCGATAGCAATTGAACTCTTCTTTTGATAAGGTCATTATAAAAAATGACCACAGGTCAACGGTTAAGCCTCCAGGGCCCAATCTCACCAAGTGCAGTAAACTTGTTTGGGGTAGCGGTAAGTTACCGCACCGAAATAACCCCAAGCAAATAATCCAGTCTCACCAACCCAGACTACCCCATGCTGTAATTTACCGCATTTTGTGCAAATCCTGCAAAAGAACCCCATTTGTCGACGCTTCGGATTGGTGGAAAAGCTGCTGATCACGCCGGCGCGATATAAAGAACGCAATTGTTTTGTCGCCATGGCAACGATAGCGTGTTTCTTCTTTCCAAGCGGCACCTCAGTTTCCAAGACTCACGGGCGACATCTATATGCTGTTTTGGGTACTGCAAATAGGAGGCATAGGTGGCGCAGGCTGCAACAAAAAATAATCTTAAAAAAGAAACTTATTTCTTTTCTTTCTTATAAAGTTCTTATTACATCTTTAATTGTTGATTCTTGCTCACAATTGGTATAAAATTTAGAGATTACGGCACAAATGTCTGCGGTTATTTTGGTCCGACATTTGGGGGCAATCAGCTGATTGTTTGGTTTGTTTACTTGCTTTCGGGCCGTGAGCAGCTGCGCACATGAAGAATTTGCGGTAAAACCGAAGCTATCCCATGGGGTTATTTCGATGCGGTAACTTAAAAAATTACGGCAGTGGTGAGATTCGTTTTGGGGTAGTTTACCGCAAAATGAGTTAACCGCACTTGGTGAGATTGGGCCCAGAGGGCTAAACTCCAAAAATAGCTGTTTTACAAAGTTTTCGGGTGAGACTAAATGCTTACTTCGAAATATAAGCTGTGTTGCGGCATTGGCGGTTATGTGCGGCGTGTATTCCGCAGGATTAGTAAGCGGCGACCACTAGATTAAAGACTTAAACGCTCCAACCTGTTTTCAACCACTGCATACCAAAAATGCCAATCGCTCTCGTCATAAGATATTTAGATTTAAATAACTAAGTTATCTGCATCATCATTTTGAACCAAATTAATGCTTTCAACTTAGTACTCACTCATTCCTTCCTTCGTTGGCTCCAAACAGTCTTTCGATTGTCTGGAAATCGTATGCCAAATCCCACACCTGTATACGACTGGTGCATATAAAGGCCGATCTAAGAATTTCAATAGGCTCTCGCATGCGATTTCCTGGCTACCAAAAAAGTATGTTTCAGTCATGCTATCAAAACATGGTATGTCAGCCCTGTCACCAGCTTATGACTGCTCTGCTTGTAGTGCCCCTGACCGTCACCGACTCCCTTCCCTCCTTAAAAGCCTAGTTTCCCTCCATCATCTCTACTAGATTTAGGTGATGCTCCGACAAATTCACAAACAAGACCGAACTTGTTCGGAATTCGGACTGTGAGTTAACCCTCGCCCTTTGGGGGGTCGAACGGACTCCCCTCGGTTTTTCGCGAATAACTCGCGTAAAATGCGGCCGATCACGACGTAACTGTTGGTACCCTCGGGTTGATCAATTTTACACCTACCCTGAAAATTTCATGACCCTGACGCAAATAACCTTTGACCTGTGACCTTCTTTTCGAGACCATGTTTGGCCGGAACCGCGATTCAGCGTATGTCGGCTAGCATTAGCAGCGCGTTTGCAGTCTTTTCGTAGTTTCAAGCGTTTAAACATGTGATATGATGTTGCCCCCATGCATTAGGGTGGGTGTCAAGGTCACCTGAAGTTCAGGTCAGGTCATTGACCTTTGGTGACCTCGGTTCACTTTTTCGAGTTTGACATGTTTCTAGGCCAGTTTTTCGAGCTGAATTCGAATTTATCAACCACATGAACGTTTACAAAGTATTTTTGGTGCCTTCGTAGCATGTTACGAGGCTGTCAGAGGCGGTTGACACCTACTACAAATACCCGGCAGGACCTCTACTGGTTTACCTGACCTGACCTGACCCGACCTGGCCTAAATGAATGAAGACATCACCTGTGATCAAAACTAGCATGATATTCGTGTTGGAAAGGTGTAATGGAAAGGTCACGCCACTGACCTGACCTTAGGTCATAGATATAAAAAAAATCGAGATATACAAATTGTAGGCGCCCATAACATCATGCAATCCACCAAGTTTAAAACCTTTCTGACAAACACTGCAGGCTGGACATGATTGCAAACTTGTATAGGCTTGGTCAGTTAACTTAACCTGGTGACCTGACCTGACATGACCTGGGGTCAAAATTTCACACATTGTCCAAAATTGATGTGCAGAAAGCTACTCCAAGTGGCGCGGCGCTACGCGCCGTGGTTTTTTATTCACACGCAAAAAACGCGACAGGGTGGTAATATATCCCGCGCACCGACGGGGGTCTGGGCCAACTTCGCACCGACGGGGGGGGCGGATGACCGCCCCCCCCCCTGAGATCTCGAGAACGAAGCAAGATAGCGACAAGCGGTAAACGGCATCGGATACGCACGGCCAAGATCTACAATTTTTACAAAGGTCATTTTCAGGTCAGGTCAAAGATGACGTCACAGGGGTCGAAAAAGTCAAAATGGCGACGCTAGATATGGAGAGAGTTTTTCTCGAATAACTTTCGAATTAGTCAAGATAGGAACAAACTAAGGGCATCATCGTGATCCTCTCGTCAATCCGCATCGAATGATATATATGTTGACCTCGAAAGGTCAAGGTCAAAGGTTGACCTCAGGTCACGTGACCTCGAGGTCATCATGTATATCATTCGATGCGTCTTGACGAGCTGAACACAATGAGACCATCCACGCGTCTGTATCTTGTTCCTGTACGGAGTTATTGGCAAAAAACCTTTGGTGACCTTTGATGACGTCACATGACCTCACAGCTGCCCAACAGCAAAACAGACCTCAAGGTAGTGAAGGTTGATCGTATATGAAGTCATGTATGGTATATGGGGCCATTCCGACCCGTTTTAGTGGTAAAAACAGGAAGTTGATTTTTCCCCCATTGACTTATAATGGGGAGGTCGCGAAATTGACCTGACCTTAGGTCATCGATATCAAAATTCCGAGATCAACAAATTGTAGCTACTAATGACCTAATAATATCCTGCGACTTTCAAAGGCCTCCGACATCTACTGTAGCTCTGGCACGGTGACAAAGTTGCAAAAAAGTGACTTGAGGTTGGGTCATTCAAAGTGACCTGGTGACCTGACCTTAAAAGGTAGGAGGTTCAAACTTGCACACCATGTGTAAAATTGATGAGGTTATAGTCATACCAAATTTCGCGGCGCTACGCGCCGCGGTTTTCCCGCTATTCGCGAAAAACCTCAGGGGGGGGGCGGATATCCGCCCCCCCGTCGGTGTGAGGGATATGCCTCCCCACTGCACAGTGGGGATTTTTCCGATCTGGCGCGTATTAATTCCAAAAATCTTTTTTGGATTTTTGTTTATCTTTTGTGTTAGTGGGGCTAAGAAATGTCTGAATTTTTCATATATGGCATTGTTTTATCTGTATGTCCTCGGCAATAATAGAAAAAAATGCGCCCAAAGTTCACACTCATGCGTGATTACTCAATGGGCTCAGTAAGGCCCGAAAGTATAGCTAAATTTCATTGTCCTGTCCTCTTGGTTTTATTCTTGCGAGGTCTTAAAGTTGCATATCTTCTGAAAGGCACCTTTATTAGGAATGGAATGACAAACAGAAAGTATGCCACAACCTTACTCAGGTCATAAAAAATGACATTTACAAAAAACCCTTACAGACACCATATTGAAGGAATGGTATTCTAAATAAATGTAGGAAATCAACAATGTTTTCCACACTTTTCCACTCCGAAACATATCCTATCGAATTCGCCACTTTTTCCTGCACAAGACAACGCCTAGTTTGGCTGCCGGAACTTGCCTGAACACGGAATATTCACATTAGAGTATCTTAATACCCCACTCTAGGAGCGTTAGGGCAAATAGCACGATATAGGTACCTATGTTCCGAACATAGGCGAATAATTTTACTTCGTGATTCATATGATGCATATTTCCTGAGACCAGGGTTGTATACGACTCAATCAATAGCAATCAATTAAATCACGACAAATTTGGGAAACCAATCAAATCAATCAAGTCAGAGCAGTTTTCTTGAATTGATTCAAACGACTCAAACGCGACAATGAAAGGAATCAATCACCTCAATCAAACGACTCAAACCAAGACATACATTAGGTTTTTTGCCCCACCAACTTGGAAAAGTGTCCATAGCAGTCTGATGTACCTACCTACCTACCTACCTACAGAAGAAACATAAAAATATTGTCATCTAAAATTACAAATTGCCATGCCATTCAAAGTTTCTATGTAATTAGGAAGGACACCTAGTGATGGACAGGTGGATCATGATATTGAGGTTCAATGGGTAGAATTGGAGCAGAAGTTTCATTTAATGGGTGCAAAATAACCCAGTAGTTGACTCGCCCCTTAAAACCCAAATCACCACCTTTCACCTAAAAGTTGTCAATTTAATTTTGGCCATATTCCAACTCCATTTACACTAAATGTCAGATATTGCAGTTGAAAGTTGGGTGCTCGGATTTTGGCAGTGTTCGTGATTTGGCCATTTACCCTACACCATGTCTATTTTAATGGATAATATGCATCAATACCATATTAACCATAGGGAAATAGAAATAAATACCTTACCTGCATGTGACGGTTTCAGTTAGACAGAGACTGACGGGCAGCCTGAAAAATCTTTCCACACAATGTGCATTTGAGACGTGGGATGTTGTCAGATAAAGAAGGAAGAGATTTGAAGTATTTGGCGGTCCACGACTCTGGACGTGGCATGTCAATGCTGGGTACCTATGTGAAGAATTCAAAACATTTTATTGCAATACAATTTGAAACTGTTAGGACTGGGGGATGGGGATGAGGATTAAAAATATATTTAAAAGGAAATGGAGAGGACAGGGTTCTGGAACCACAGAATAAGTTAAGGACAAAGGAAGTAGGAACAAGGAAAATTAAAACGCGAAAACGGCACTGTGCGAGAAAACGTTTTGCCAATAAGTATGCTAAGCTTTTATAAATCCTTATTCTACGTCTTTTGATTTTTTGGTAAGATGACGTCATTGATTATCATGTAGTATGGTAGATCATCATTCATCATAAAATAAATCGGTTGTACAACACCAATTTCGTTTTAATTATTATTTCGTTTGAAATAAAACCACTTAATAATATTCGGTAAAATATTTTAAGGAAAATGAAACCAACAAACGTTCTGCTGCAAATTAAACAATGCAGCAAATTAGCTATTAATACGTAAACGTAATTAGCGAGACGAAAACGGCGCTTTTGTGTCAGTTATTTTTGTAGGGGTTTCAGATATTTATAGAGTTCAGTGGGTTGTTTCTGAGGAGATGTGGAGATGTGAATTATTAATTTATCACACTTTATTAGCATATAGGGCCTTGCACTTTATCATCTGGATTAAAAAAAAAAAAACGTTTCCTGCTGAGTGCAGAAAGGTAGGTAGGTGCATCGCCAAGTTCTATCACCAGGATTGGAGCAGTTATTGCAGTTGAAAGTCAAAGTTGGCTGTTCATGTTTAGGCCCTGTTCTTTATTTGGCCATGTACCCCATATTGCAGTTGTGATGACAAGCAGTTTTCAGTGTATTTTTGTGATCTTTGATGTCATCAATTGGTGTCATTATTTTTCGTCAACTAAAACATTTGAACTTTCCATTCAATCGACTTAATCATATGAGTCACTCTAATTTTCGGGAAACAAATCAGTCAACCAGTCGCTAAAGTCAAACGACTCAGTCAACCAGTCATCTCGAAAAGTCAATCGACTCAATCCAATCAACTCAAAATACGCGTTGAAACAAATCAATCAATTCAATCGACTTGATTGGTATACAACCCTGCCTGAGACACATTCATTAGGAATAGGATGACAAGCGTAAATTATACACACCGTAATCTTATTAACCCTCGCACTTGTGGGGAGGGGAGGGGGAAAGGGTCGGATAAAACCCCATGGTTTTCCGCAAATTACTCGCGCAAAAAGCGGCCGATCGCGACGAAACTTTTGGTGCCCTCGAGATAATCAATTTTACATCTAACCTAAAAATTTCATGACTCTGACCCAACTAACCTTTGACCTGTGGCATATTTCTCGAGACCATGTTTGGCCGGAATCGCGATTCGGCGTATGCTAGCTCACATTATCCGCGGTTTCTAGTCTTTCTGTGGTTTTAAACGTTTAAATATGTGAAATGATGTTGGTGCCATGCATTATGGTGGGTGTCAAGGTCACGTGAAGGTCAAGTCAAGGTCATTGACCTTTGATGACCTTGGTTCATTTTTTCGAGTTTAACTTGTTGCTAGGGTAGTTTTTGGTGCTGATTTCGAATCTAGCAACCATTTTAATATTTACAAAGTAGTTCTGGTGCCTTCGTACCATGTTACGAAGCTGTCAGTAGTAGGTGACACCTACTATGGATGGCCGGCAGGACGCCTACTTGTTGATCTGACCTGACCTGACCCGACCTGGCCTAAATGCATAAAGACATCGTCTGTGATCAAGACTAACATGAAATTCGTTATAAGCACCCCAAAATACCCCGTAACACCCTAACTTTACGAAGTTTCAAGAGTTCTTGATTTCCCACTTTAGTTGGGTCATTAAACTGACTTGGAAAGTCAACTAATGACCTTGGACTTTGATATTGGATATATTCGGCTTCATCTCGTCATAGGCAGCACGCTTGATTTTTCCGCGAAGCTCTAGCTTGATCAGGGGCCAAACGGCTGAGCCGGGGGTCCAATTGAACCCACTATACTATGTTGATTATGCACATTTACAGGTAACATTCTCACCAGAACACACCAGCCAGCATCGGTGCACAATCTGGCTACAATACTACCTATGGTTTGCCCTCTACGAATAAAGACGTGCTAGATCGGAAAAATCCCCACTGTGCACTGGGGCGAAGGTTAACCATGAGTGAGTTACAGTGGCGCGGGAACTTCTTCCAGACTGGACGGGCTGAACCATAATTAGAGATCAACCTAGGGTACCCCCAAATCTAGTTTTCTCACCGGTTTCAGGCCACTTATTTTTCAGTCCTTGGCCTTTTTAACAAAAAAAACGAAAATATATGCAAAAAAAGTCAGGAGTTCCGTCTCAGCTGAGTGAAGAAACTACCGTTTTGGCAACCTGGAATAAAGGTTTTAATCTGCCAAATGAGTTGCCGAGCCAGTGAAACAGGTGGATTTTTCACTTGCACGCTTTCTTCCTTTGTGACCCACAACCCCTAATTTGGAGAGGACAAGCTGCCCCAACGGTTCCTGACCTCATGAAAAGTTGTGGGGCACCGCCCCACTGTAGGCGTTCGGGCGGGTCTAGCCTCTCAGAATCCCAAATTTTTTTCTCGCTTTTATGAAAACAAAAAGCATACCAATTGACGGCAAAATGTCCACACATTACATACATGACAGTTATTTGGTCCTGCAACATCTTGGTATGGGGAGAAAGGAGCCTCAAACACAAAGTTTTTTTGGACCGTGGACAAGTCATGATTAACGCATGTTTGAAGAGTCAAAGTATATGCCATGGGGATCCTATGTGCGTTAGTTGTCCAGGTCAATGTTTTTATGAGTTGTTCTGTGACATGTTACGATCAATCCTGCGGAAAGAGAAATGAGATGAGGTGCATCATCAAGCAACATGAGAGATCAACATATCATCGCGTCATCTCATATTTTTGAAACTAACATCGATCACTAAGTTAGAGCCGATCTTTTGAGTACCCCTAGGTCCCGCTCTAAATTGTGCGTCACAATACGCAGTGGGATGTTACTGAACTAGTCAGACAGTATAAAGGTGCGCAAACGTGCGCCTCGGCGGCTATGCAACATTTTGCAACACACTGCTCGCCACTATCCCGTGCCCCACTGGAGAGCTGCTATTCATAGCCCCCTTCTAACTCCAAAACTTCTAGACCGATTGTCAAAATTCAAAAGGCGCCTGATAGCCCTGGAAAAATTGTTTAAAAGTACCTAATTTTATTGACCTCAAGGTCACCGATGACGTCACAGGTAAGGTCAAAGTAAGAGTTATCGAAGTTCAAGCTTGCTTTTGGACTCTGGTCGCCGGCTAGTAACTCAGATAAGCCTCACTTTTGATAATACACTCGAGAATATATGTCTTATATATCCTGATGGTGCCAAACTTGTACAATTAGTTTTTCAAGTCGACGCCAGGTCATCCTAGGTCACGGAAATTTCAAATCATGCCCCGGTCGCGTGACATATGTTTTATGGTCGATTTAGGCCATATGTTCCGAACGCTATGTCGTATGTGTCATTCAAGGCCATTTTCAGCTGAATCTAGCTGAGGTCAAGTCACTTTCAGGTCAGAAAAGGTCAACTTTTGAAGTTTAAGTTTTCATTTAAAAAAAATGTGTATCAGATGCCGTTTGAGCTGAGGAACACGATGGTGCTATTCATTTTGTGGTGCGATATTTTCGAAAAGTCAAAAATGTATAGTACAAAGGTTTAATAATATCTATTTTTATTTTTGATGCTATTAGTTTTCTAAAGTTTAAAATTTTTACAAATCTGAGATGTTAGTTTAAGAGTCCTGTGTATTTTGAGTTCTCCAATGCAAAAAAAGGATCCAGCTTTAAAACTGAGCTCATAACCCTCGCCGGCACAGGCCATTTGGCGTCCTTCGACGGCACAGGGGGGGGGGGAAGGGGGTGTACGACCCCCCTCGCGTTTGGCACCTGATCGAGCTAGAGCTTTGCGGAAAAAACAAGCGTGTTGCCCGTGACGAGAGGAAGCCGATGATACCCGATTTTAAGGTCCTAGGTCATCGGTTGACCTTCCAGGTCAGGTCAATGACCCAAAAGTCGGGAAAATCGGGATCTGTTAGAACGTCGTTAAGTGTGGCTGCTATGGGTTTTTTTCGGGGTGCTGATCACGAATATCATGTTAGTTTTTATCACAGGCGATGCCTTCATGCATTTAGACCAGGTTGGGTCAGGTCAGGTCAGGTCAACCAGTAGGGGTCCTGCCGGGTATTCGTAGTACGTGTCAACCGCCTCTGACAGCTTCGTACGAAGGCACCAAAACTACTTCGTAAATGTTCAGATGGTTGCTAAATTCGAATTCAGCTCCAAAAACTACCCTAGAAACATGTACCTAAAACTAAAAAAGAGAACCGAGGTCATCAAAGGTCAATGACCTGACCTGACCTTCAAGTGACCTTGACACCCACTCTAATGCATACGACCAGCATCATATCACAAGTTGGAACGCTTGAAACCACGAAAAGACTGCGAACGCGAGCCGACATACGCCGAATCGCGACTCCGGCCAAACATGGTCTCGAGAAACAGGTCATAGGTGAAAGGTCGTTTGGGTCAGGGTCATGAAAGTTTTAGGGTAGATGTAAGGTTGATTGACTCGAGAGTACTGAAAGTTTCGTTGCGATCGGTCGACTTTTACGCGAGTTATTTGCGAAAAACCGAGGGGAGGGGGGTCCGTTGGACCCCCTCCCCCCTATAGGGGGAGGGTTAAGTGCTGTGGTCACAACGCACTCGTCAACTGTACAGTGCATTTAAATACGATTTCCTGGTGATAAAAAGCCCGAAAGTTGAATAAATCATAGAATGGACGCGCTCCGTTTTTGTCATAATTATGCAACATTTCATGCAGCCCATGCACATTGCAAAAGCTTATGACATGGCCAAGGTGATCCGTCCACGTTCTCTAATGAATTTGCTACAGATTGGTGTGTCATTTGTAGGCGTAGGTCGCCTAGATTCAAATCTATGAGGACTGAAAGGTGGTGAGAGGCTAGACCCACTGAAACGCCCACTGTGCGCCCCCAGGGGCCCCAGAGCTGTGGGGGCAAGCTTCCCCCACTGCCCCTCCCCCGCGCCTATGTATGAATCTATGAAATTATGTTGGTAGATTTCCGATTTCGATTCCTCCAGCTGGGGGACTCAAATACATTATGAGCCCCCCCAACCAAAAAGTTGGAGGGGCTCGGCCCCCGCTAGCCCCCCGGTTCCCGCGCCACTGGACTGAGTTAACCCGCGTATGACTGGGGGGGGGGGGCTCTACAGAACCCCCTCCCGTTTTCAGCAATATCTTCTAAACCGTTTGACGGATCAACACGAAACTTGCGGTACCCTCAGAAGCATCCATTTGACACTTTGTGTTGAAATTTCAACTTTCTAGCTACTATAGTTTGGCCGGAAATGACGTCAGAGTGACGTCATGTCGGCTGATTTTCATGCAAAATACTGAATTACGGCAAACGCTCTCAAGAGCTCAGTTTTGAAGCTAGATCCATTTTCTTTGCATGAGTGGACTACAAATACACGTAACTATCAAACTGTTACCTCCAATTTTCAAAATTTTGAAAATTTACAAAAATATGTATTTACAATTACAAAAAATATATTTTTTGATTTTTTCAAAAAGTTTTTGACTTTTCGCAATTCCCGGAATATGTTTGATAGAACACACAATGATGAACTACATTTGCAAGTTTTATCCCGAAATCTTCAAAAATAGCCAAGTTATTCGCATTATTGTCAAAATTTTACAATTTTATGTTTTTCAAATCCATTTTCTCAGTACGTGTTTGACGTCGTACAGCAATACAAATGGCACTATCGTGGTCCTGAGCTCAAACTGCATCTGATAGGCACCTTTTTTGTTGAAAAATTTCATCCTTTTCTGACCTGAAAGTGACCTGACCTTCGATAATTCAGCTGACAATGACCTCAAATGACACGACACTATTTTCGAAATATACGAGTAAAATGGACCATAAAACATGCGTCACGTGACCGATACATGATATACAATTTTCGTGACTTAGGATGACCTGGCCTTGACCTTAAAAATTCGAAGTAAAAGTTCGGTACCCTCAGGGTGTCTAAGGCATCCGTCAAGTAGTGCGTAAACCAAAAATGAGCCTGATCGGACCGGCGGTCCGGCGGTCAGAGCCTAAATTGTGAACTAGCAAAAATGTCGATAATTTTTACTTTGACCTGACCTGTGACGTCATCGGTGACCTCGAGGTCAATGAAAATAGGTTTCGCTCGACAGTTTTTCCAGGGCTATCATACGCCGTTTGAATTTTGACGATCGGCCCAATAGTTTCGGAGATAGGAGGGGGCTCTGGAGAGCCCCCCCCCCGTAACTCGCTTTATGGAAAATACCCCAGTCATGCGCGGGTTAAGACGTTAATGACTGAAGGTGCAATGAAAAGTTAATATTTTAGTGCACGCCGTATCGCTGCATACATATTGAAAAATGTGCGCAATAAAGGGCTCTTGCTGTGCGTTTTTAGGAAGCCTGTTCCAAATAACGCACAAATGCAGACCTTTTTTTAAAAAGTCACCATAGCCACACTGAAATCCCAGCATAGTCCCGATTCTGGGATTATAGAGACAATTGATTGCCTAACGTACTGGCGTGTTTACAACCCTATCGGCGCAGCCATTTGGCAACAATTACGATTTGAACCTTACGTGTGCGTAATTGGGTCACTCTCCCTATGCCCCTGAGGTCATCGCAGGTCACGAATGATTACGGAGCGAGCGAAGCGAGCGTAGTCTTTTCTTAGATTAACGGAAATTTCTGAGTATGAGCGGCCGGCCGGCTGGCCGGCCGTGCAGACGCTTTTGCGAAGCCTATATCTCAGCAACCACTTGACCGATTTACACGCGGTAATTTTTGTAGGGTAGCTTCATTCCTTCTACCAAGTATTGGACTATTCCCGATGCATGTGGGTGACCCCTTATGCACGTGCCACGTGCAAAACGAAGAGGTGTCAGTTTTGTAACTGTTGCAATATCTCGGTAACTACTTGGCCGATTGCGCTGAAAGTTAGCATGTAGGTAGGCACCCACTAGGCACTGCATATCCATGTGCCAGAGTTGGGGTGCTGCTGCACGTGCGCACGTGCAGGGGTCGATTCCAGATCTCGAGAACGGCTGGACTGATTGCGCTCAAATTCGGTACGCGGTTAGGGACCGGTTAGTAGGGTGCAGTGCACAAGTCAGTTGGAGGTACCCTCTCGAAATTTCGCACGTGCAAGGCCCACCCTCTCGCTCGCTCCGTTAGTCGCCCCCAAAGGCGTTATACTGGTATCTAACAGTTTTTTTTTGCGAATACCTTTTGATATAGGCAAGCGAGCGATGAAAACGCCTTGGATGTGTTCAGCTCAACGATACAGATCGACTGATATGCAACATGACCCTTTCCGGTCAGGATATGACCTTGAACTAAGGTCAAACATTCAAGTTGACCTTTCAAGGTCAAATTATACTTTAGTCGATGCGTCTTGACGAGAGGAACACGATGCCGGTAAAATGAAGCTCGTGCAAGGCTTGAACCAAAAGTTATTGCAGAAAAAAAAACTTAAAAAATCGGCTATTTTTGCATTTCTTCCCCCTGTCAGCAAAACCGTTGACGGTAGAACGTTGACGTTTGACGGTAGGTCAAATCTGAGAGAATTTCTCAGAAATTGTATGAAATGATAGACGTTCTGTTAATTGAAGAGAGGCGACTTCTGTCAACTGACCGGTGTGCAGCGTGCAGATGTTGATACTCTGCAACTGTTATTTTTGTTGTTTTGTTGATTTTACAAATGAAGGTATGTTTTAAATTGTTCTGCCTATTTGTTCATGGATCAAACAACATCGGTGCTGGCGAGATTTTCGTTTTTATGGCATTTTAACCCGCGCCCCACTGGGGTCTGCGTATAACACGCCCTACGGGGGGGGGGGGGCTATTCATAGCCCCCCTCCTAACTCCGAAACTACTGGGCCGATCGTCAAAATTCAAACGGCGTCTGATAGCCCCGGAAAAACTGCCAACTGAAACCTAATTTCATTGACCTCGAGGTCACCGATGACGTCACAGGTCAGGTCAAAGTAAAAATTATTAGCATTTTGGCTTGTTCACGTTTTGGGCTCTGGCCGCCGTCTTACAAGTCAAATCAGGCTCTTTTTTGGTTCACACACTCGTGAACAGATGCTCTAGATACCCTGAGGGTACCAAACTTGTACTTTGATTTTCAGGTCAAGGTCAGGTCATCACAGGTCACGAAAATATTATATCATGCGTCGGTCACGTGACACATGTGTTATGGTCCATTTAGGCCAAAAATTTCGAATTTGATGTCGTCTGTGTCATTCGAGGTCATTTTGAGTCAAATTTAGCTTAGGTCAGGTCACTTTCAGGTCAAAAAAGGTCAAATTTTGAAGTTAAAATTAAAACAAAAAAGGTGTCTATTGGATGCAGTTTAAGCTCAGCAACACGATGGTGCTATTTATATTGGCGAACGATGTCAAATACGTGCTGAAAAATTGATTTGAAAAATTAATAATCGTGAGTTTTTTGCAATAATGCGTATAACTTGGCCATTTTTGAAGATGTTTAGCTCAAACTTGCTAGAGTTAGTCATAATAATGCGTTCTATCAGATATATTCCGGGTTTTTCGAAAATACAAAAAAAAAATTGGAAAAAATGTAAAAATATAAATTTTGAATTTTATTATATTAAATTTTCGGAATTTTCAAAATTTAAAAAATTTGAGATAGCAGTTTGATAGCGCAATCTATTCTGAGTCCTCTCATGCAAAGAAATTGGATCTAGCTTAAAAACTGAGCTCTTGGGAGTGATTGCCGTGGTTCAATGTTTTGCGTCGAAATCGGCCGAACATGACGTCACTCTGACGTCATTTCCGGCCGGCCTATGGTGGTACGAAGCTCAAACAAGGTGTCGAATTGGTTTTGAGCTCAAAGAAGGTTTTGACACAAGGTGTCGAATTGATGCAGCCGAAGGTACTGAAAGGTTGGCGTCGATACGTCAAGCAGTTTGGAAGTTATTGCAGAAAAACGGGATGGGGGGGGGGCTATAAATAGCCCCCCAGCAGGGCTGGTAAAAATGGTTTTGGTGGCTCTGACCAAATTTTTGGCCATGAAAAGTGGCTCCTAACACTCGTAACAGAAAAGGCTTGAAAGTACGGTGAACAACGTCCTTTTTCAGGAACACCTTAAAATTCATCAGTAACTATTTTAGTTTTCCTTATAGCTCGCTGATGTATCCTGATTTAGGGACATCGGCTGGTGTCAACTGTCAAACACAGCAAAAGAATGTAGGTATATAATTTCTTCTACTTTAGTTTAAGCTGGTTGGTGACAGAAATGTAAGGCACTAATGCATGCAAGGCAATGAATGTAGTTGACAAAAAAATATAATACTGACTCACCAACAGAGAAAATTTCATCATCTCGCCCACTAGCATAGATCTTCCGCAGGCTGGTCATTGCCTGCGTCATCTGAGATACACATAATTGAATTGATGATGTCCTAAGCTGAGAACTGAAACACAAAGGCATCATAAGTGAAAGTCTAATATTAATTTTAGTTACAAAATGCCTGAAATATAAATCAGGATTGCTTATATAGGCATATTTTGAGTATGACTACCAAAAAGAAAAACTTGCAGAAGAGGAACATATCTTGATATTCAAAATTTAATTTAATTAGTAACAAATATGCTAACCATACTGGGTTGGTTGGCAAATAAATGAGTATCGTTAGCCACTTGAGTTAGGTATCCGTATGCATCTTCAAAATAAAAACAAGCGCCATATTTATGTCTAGCTCCACAGCTTGATCAGCTCAAAATATTGAGGTAGGTGGTCTATGATATTGCTATGAGATTGAGATGTACTATACATAAGAGGAGCAACTTCAAATCCAACCGAAAAACAACCAACATACCATGAAATGTACAGTTTGCCCGTGCCGCAACCCTGCACGAGACTTATTGACATTAATAAAAATGAAAAGGCCACTTGAATATCATTATTTGTGTTCTAAACTAGTCGGTAATACAGTGAACCGCCAATGGTAGAAGGCTCTGTGGCTCCCCGTTCGCTCAACACTAGGTCCTCATCAACTGATAAAAGTTACGGAGCCCTATTCTCCGTAGTGTTAAAGCTGGAAATCGACTGATGGCTCTTCGGTGATGAATGCTGACGCTGTTCGCGGTAAGCATTTACAGCTATTCTGAATAGGCTACCAGCTTTGTACTTTGTAGACAAACATTGCGCATAAGACCTCATTAGGAAATTTAAAGTTGTTACTAATTTAATATTTGTGCTCAGGCATCTTGTATTTTGAGGTTTGTCGTAGAAATAAAATGAAAATATGAAACAAAACTTAGCAGTTATCCTGCACATGCATACTTGCGTTGAAACGCTTATTTCTGGCTCCCTAAGTCGCTTGTACAGCTATTGTTCTGGCTCCGATATTATCAGCGAATCGGCGCTTTTTACCAGCCCTGCCCCCCAGTGGGGCGCGGGTTAAGGCAGTATGTTCAAATTACCCTACGTTTGGGCAGTTTGAACACACCGTGACTTGGTGGAGAAGTGAGGCTATGCTATTTTCGAGGTATGCTCGGCTCGTCCAAAAATGAGGCTTGCATGTTGCAAGCAAGTGACATTTGCGCTACTGAAACAGTTTTCCTTCATCCAGGATTGAGCTGTAATTTGGTACGACGGAGAAGGCGTAAAAATATGTTCAAATTGACCCCACTGTTGTCACCGACCGCTGCTGAGCGGTACCCGCCGAGTCGCCGGCCGGCCCGTGTAGCTGCCGAGCCGGCCGCTAGGGCCACGTGGCGCCCGAGGCGTGTCTGACCTGGTAAGGTCATGCGCGGGGAGCGCGCTGATTGGTCGCTGGTGTCCCGCGCCGCGGGGCACCAGCGAGCTGGGCCTCGTTTCATAAAAGGAATTACTTACGGCGTTCCGTCAATTATGCCAGATTTAGCGTATTTGATGCCAATTCGGTTTCATAAAGCCGGAGACCGGAGTAATTCACGCCATCGAAATTACGGAGCTTCATTTACGGCAAATGCTCGAATCCGGACCAATTGATGCC
Organism: Amphibalanus amphitrite; assembly: GCF_019059575.1. Lineage (NCBI taxonomy): Eukaryota > Metazoa > Arthropoda > Thecostraca > Balanomorpha > Balanidae > Amphibalanus > Amphibalanus amphitrite. The sequence continues at coordinate 30,949 of NW_024883132.1, read as the reverse complement.
ATTCGGGTTTCATAAAACGGCGTAATTAACGCCAAATATTTTATCAAGTTCTTGATATCAGTGGTGTAAACTACGTACAAAAATGTTGCGTGAATTTGAATTAATGTGAAGATCCGAAGCTAATTTTTAATACATTTTATAATGTTGAGCCCGGTGAGGAAGAAAGAACAGCCAAAATGAGAAAAAGAAACTGCAAATCTTCTGTACCAGTCGCTTTTTGTGGCAACTATCGGAATTTTGTTTATTCGCCGCGCCGCGCCACTTTCGTAGTAAAGCACTTCTGCTTAGCTGGCTTTCTGCTATTTTCAATATATTTGATTTAATAAAGGATGGTCATCAATATCAATTTTGTTTTTTCATAAATAATTTTTAAGATTAAAATTCAACATAATTGTTTTATAATTTCTCGTAAAAAAGTAAGTGTTGACACGAAATTGTAATTTGTAGGACGCTTGATAAATTACGGTAACTACGCAAATGTGCTTAGTTACGGAGGTGTAAACAATTCCAGTTGTGGCTTTGTGAAACCGCTTCAATTGCGCTCCGTAGTTTGAAAGGGTGTGAATTACGGAAAGGTGTAAGTTACGGCAGAGTTTTATGAAACGAGGCCCTGATCTCGGGCGGGTGAGCCGTAGGCGGGTTTAGTCTGTCTGTGTGTGGGTGTAACGCTGTCTGGTGGAGGTGCGGAGTGAAGCTGGATTCTGGGAGTGAATTGTGAGAAGTGACAATAAATATCCAGTGGTTGAACTCAGTGACTGTGAGAAAAGTGAGAGACGGAAGTTACGGAAGTGCGATGCCTTACGGCAGGCCACACACGCTTGTGACTGTGACACGTCCTACTTCCGGGGACCTCGGCTTTTCTCACCTCGTTGGGGTGTGTGAGGGGGCGGCCACCGGTGTTTCGCCAGCGAAAACCGAGGGCTTAACTCTTTTCCCGTGTTGTGTTTCGCCATCGAGACCGGGGAAAGGGGCCTCTTTCCATACAAGGGGTGCGGCCAGTCGGCTTCGGCCAACCTCGCTATCGAGGCGTCGAAGTATCGGTAGATCTGTCTGCTCACGGCGCCCTCGCCACTGATGAGTCTTGATCAGGCAGCGACTGTCGCCTTCCTCACCGATCCTGTCCCAATTTTCGACCTCCTAATCCCCCTCAGCCAGTCACAAAACACAAGTGTCGTCAGTGCACGTAAGCCTGAGGACATCGTGGCGATGTCCTTCCACCCTTCCCTATGTAACACAGAAACATGTTCTTTTCCAGTGCACCGGGATATCAAGCCCGAAAACATCTTGTTGGTGCGGGACGAGAAAGATGGCATCGTGGCCAAGCTCACCGACTTTGGTATATCCAAAGAGCTGACATCGGGCACTCAGGCCATGACAAGTTGGAAAGGCACTCTGGACTGGATGGCTCCAGAGGTGCAAGAGAGCGGAGGTCAGGTTGGATCCGTAAGTGCCCAGCTAGTGGATACCAGAGCAAATTGGACACCTTAACTATTCGTTTTATGCCGTCGCTTTATTCTAAACTTGGAAGGACATATCATTTGCCAATGTGATCTCTATTCCCGGAAGTAGCCGGGGTGTTCCGCCACCCACCAGCTGCTGGGAGGGGGGGGGGGGCGGTAAGTGCCCCCAGCCGATAATTCGAGAACCAAAAGGCGCAGCGCAGCGCGCAAGGCAGGCAAACGAAAGAATGCGACGAGACGCTTAGGATGAGCACTTAACCTTCACCCCAGTGGGGGGGGGGCATATGTTACCACCCTGTCGCGTTTTTTTTTCTCGTGCGAATAAAAAACCGCGGCGCGTAGCGCCGCGCCGCTTGGGGTACCTTTTTGTACATCAATTTTGGACAAGGTGTGAAATTTTTGACCCCAGGTCATGTCAGGTCAGGACACCAGGTCAAATTAACCCGCGCCCAAGTGTGTGTGGGGGGGGGGTGTTTGAACACTAGGGTGTGTCACTAATCGCAATGCAAGGTGCTCCATCGATTTTATTGTGCTCCACTCATGTGTTAAGGGCGTGGCATTGTTAATTTCCCGCAAATTTTAACCCCAAGACGGCGCCGAGCGAGAGAAGTTTGCCCTATCTCACAACATAGGCGACCCTAGCGCCACTAGCGGCTGTTTGCGAAACTAACAGGCCGCTGACTGTATGGGCTTATCCCTGCTGTCTGTGAGCGCGTCTAGGGACAAGCAATAGTATGAGCAGATTGCAGAGAGTGCAAGCTAATGACGAATACCTATTAAAGGAAAAGGGCCACCTTCGTGAAATATGAAGATATCGTTGTTTTTTTCATTTTGACATTATTATTTTTCATTTTCTTTTTAAAACTGGTGCCAGAAGTGCACAATTCGCGAAAAAGTATTTAAAACTATTTAACATATTGGTACTATGTTGATACTCTCTACGGCACCTACTGTATGATGGCATAGCGATGACGTCACACTCAAGCCAATCAGCGTTCAGAAGACAGACTCGTCGGATTGTGTCAGATAAGCTGATTGGTTAAAGCTGAGCTGGTTGGAGCTGATTGGTAAAAAACCAAAGCCTCGCCGCGGGTGGCTGTATTGTCGGATAAGAACGCATTCCTGGAATAAGGACGCATTCCTGGCGTATTTTCTTTTAAAATTGCCGATAACTACGAATGGAGGCCGAAATCGGCCGTAAGGAGGTAGACAGATAGGTTTTCGGACACGGGCTACAAGATGGCTATCTCAGTTTCAATCCCCATGTTAAAGGTGGCCCTTTTCCTTTAACCCGGCACCGCCTGGGCTATTTCCGTACCCACGACAGCCTGGGGGGGGGGGGGGTCGGATCCGACCCCCCCCCCCCCCTGTTATCTCGAGAACCAATGGTCGTATCGAGCCCCGCGAGGCGGCGTTCGAAAGGTCTCTACGAGACCTTCCCAAAGCACTCTTAAGATTTTAAGATTGAGGTCAACTTTCGGGTCAAGGTCAGGTCAAAGGTCAAATTCTGGGGTTTTGCATGATTAGGCTTACAGACAGCGGAATCGACAACTGCTGCTCGGAACTCACCAAAAATGACCTCAAAGGCCTAGTGAAGGTACCATGTGCGTATAGGGGTCATACTAAGTACGGGTCAAGGTCAGGTCAGGTCACGAAAGGTCCGACGGTTTTCACTTTCTGCTACATGGGCGTGCGACACATGTTTTATGGCTTATTTTTCACGCCGAATCCGATGGTAATGGTTATATGTGACCCCAAGTCACTGTGCTTGGTGATAAGTGTGCATTGAAAGCATAATAAATCGTTTATACCATACATAACTAAGAGAGGGCTAAGAAAAAAGGTCAATTTTTCAACTTTTTAGTTTTGACATAAAAATACACTTTTCTAGACGAGCTTTGTCCGAGGAATCTAGTTGTGGCATTTGTTTTCACATGCGATGTTCAGAAATGCCTCTAATTCACGAAAATGCTTATGACGTCACCATGCCCTATGCATGTTGGAGCTATTTTTTACAATTTGGGGGTCAAAAATCAAGATAGAAAGTTGAAATTTGGGACAAGTTTTGGATTTTATTAGCTATTTTCCAAAAAAATATAGTTTTTTTTTTAATTTTTAGGGGTGAAAAACGCATTTTATGGAAAATCCGAGATCGCCATTTTAAAGAACTCGTTAAGATGCATCTATTCATGTCCTTAATTTGTAATTTGCTTTAAACCCTGATTTTTGGCGATTTTTTAAACATTTACCACTTTTTGACTGAAAACGTCATGTAGTTACATCACTTAAATCGATATATCTCAAATTTTTTTAAAAATTTTGTCTTCAAAATTGCACAGAAGACGTCAAATTGATGAGGGAGAAGGTATGCCTAGTTTCAAGTCGATAGCGTAAGCGGTTCATAAGTTATTCAAGAAAAACGGAGGGAGGTCGGATCCGCCCCCCCCCCCCAGGCGGTCGCGGGTTAATACAATGTATTGTCACAGGGGCCCAGGAACATTTTTCAAGTTGGGGTGCAAGTCCAAAATGCCTGACATGACGCATATGAAATAGTAGCGTAGTCAGGGGGTCCCAGGAGGCACGTGCCCTCCAGTCTCCCCCCTATCGGATTCAGAGGACACATCGGGTCGGAGGGGCTCTGTGGCACCAGTTTACCGCTCAGGGTCCATGCTGGCCATATTTCGATTAAGAAAGAACAGGGCTCGTAACAGCACCTCGTGAGTCCAAAGAAGCCTCACTAAATTGTCCATGAGGGTTACACGCCGGCTTCTGAAGGCTACTGGCGGCCTCTGAGGGCCCTTTACCGGCCTCTTATGGCCGCTAGCGTGCCTCTGAGAGTCCTTGCCGGCCCAAGAGGGGCCATATCAAGGGCCTTACACCAACCTGTAATCAGTAATGGCCTCACACCAATGTCTCTGACGGCCCCATTATGACGACTGTGAGACTGAGGGCCCTCACTGGTGCTTCTGAGAGCCCACCCGGCAACAAAGGGCCTGCGGCACCAATTGACCTCTGAGGGTCCACGCTGACTATATTTCGACTGAGAAAGACCTCACAGGTCTCGTAAGAGCACCTCATGGACCCCTAAGTAGCCACACTAAGATCTCCGTGAGGGTCTACGCCGGCTTCTGAGGATCCCATAACGGAGACCGTGAGAGCCCTCAGCAGTGCCTCTGAGGGTTCACAGCCGGCACCTCTGAGAGCCCCACACCAGTGGTTCTAAGGGCCCATAAGGACACCACTGAGGGTCCCCACGCCAGTGCCACACCATTTATGCAACCCTATATTGGTGGCTCTGAGGTACCCACACCTGCGCCTGTGAGGGTTCCGCAAAAGCATATCTGACGGCCACCTACTTGCAACTCTGAGGGCCCTACACCGGAGACTGAGGGCCGCACTGGCGTCTCAGAGTACCTTGTCGGTATCTAAGGACCCCACAGGGCTTCTGAAAATGCCACCGGCCTCTGTGGGCCCCTTGCCGGTCTGAAGTTCCCCCCCCCCCGGTCGTTGAGGGCCCTCTGCCGACTTCTAAAGGGCTCGCACCAGCAGGTCTAAGGGCCACACACCCACATGTAACAGACCCACACCAGTGTCTCTGAGGGTCCACAACGGCGTCTGTATTCTGTGAAGACCCTCACCGGCGCTTATGAGGGCTTCACACTAGCACCTCTGAGGGGCCACACGGGCGTCTGTGAGGACCCCACACCGGTGCCTCTAAAGGCCCCTAATTGAAGGCTCTGAAGGCCCTGCATCGGCGATACTGAGGGTCCTACCAAAGGCACAACACAAGCCATTAGTCTCCTGAGTCCCACACGCCGCCCTCCCACCATAGGCGGCGGAACGGGGAGGGCACCGGGGCACCGTGCCCCCTCTGATTTGGGCATTTTAACATTAGCCCTATGGGCGTTGCATGGAAAGAGTGGGACCAAAAGCCGGCAGTGTCCCTCCCCCCTTGAAGGTGTTCCGCCGCTACTGCCTCCCACCGGAGCGAGTAAACCTGTATCAATCAACGACCTTACCACCGTTGTACGTCATAATGTTCTCATCACGCCAAATCAAATACCATCCGGAACCAAAATGGTCCAGTATAAAATCTGGCCTACCAAAGTTATGATCAAGTTCAGAAAAAATCAAAATGGGATGACAATAGCAGATGTTTTTAAATCGATGCTGAATCAGCAGAAACTATTCTCACGCAAGAGAAATACCTTGTGCTGATGTTTATATTAAAAATAGACATGTAAGACAGGTCCATAAAAGGGAGGAGAGATCCTTCCTCGTTGCATCTTAAAATGTTAAGGGGGCGGCGCCCACTCGGCCCTCAAGTTGGAACTGGGAGGGTAGGGGGTAAGCGCCCCCGCTGCCCCCCCCCCCCCTGTTCCCCGGGGTCTATGCAGTAAATGACGCTACAAAAAAAAAAACATGTGACACCTAATAGTAGGCACTAAAAACATGTGCTCGTACGTATCCCGTCAGCCCAGGACGGGGATCGGGGTAGTACTATACAATATGTGTATACATGCACACAGGACTATTTCGTACTTTAACCCTCGCCCATGTAGGGGGGGGGTGCAACCCCCCCCCCCTGAGGTTTTTCTTAGCTACACGCCGAACCGTTTCAGATAGCCTGCTCAAATTTTCAGTACCCTATGGGGCATCCTTTGCGCAACTTTTGGTATTTTTTTGTCAAGGTCATGTCAGGTCACGGAGTTATGACGTCATAAAGGGAACAACCTCCGGCCAGATTTACGCTAAATTGGAGATTGCTTCACATTGGTATAAATGCCGACTGACCTGACACACTGATGGATTGTTTTAGAATCATAACTGGCTGATTTGACATTGGCACAATGTCCGTTGACCTTTTCAAGGTTACTAAAGGTCAAGGTCAGGTCAGTGACCTCGGTTGACCTGTAATGACTTCTTGCACTTGTATGCCTTTTCGGGGTATTTTGATGCCCTGAATTCGAATTTGCTATCCATTTCAGGCATCGTCGGTTGCTTCTTGTAGTTCATTTTGGGTCAGGGTCAGGTCAGTGACGTCACACGCCTGACGTGACCCAATGCACAAATGACCTTGCAGACTTCCGATGCTCCCAACGCATCATTTTTAGAGTTATGACATCGAAATACACACCAAACGATAGAGAATTGATCAAGGACCACGATAGTGAAGGTTTCAAGTCGATATCTCTTACCGTTTTGCCGCAATCGGCGCGGAAATCTGAAAAAGTTAGATTTTTCCGAAAATTTGACCTTTGACCGGTCATAAGTAGGTCAAATGTTGACCTATGACCAAAAAATATACCACCAATCGCGAGATCTCGTTGAGAGCAATCCGTCGGTCTTTTCCGCTAAGCTCTACGACGCTCCGTTTTCAAACGCCAGGGGGGGTCGCACCAAACCCCCCCTGCATGGGCGAAGGTGGCAAAATACCGTTTACGGTCGAGGGTTAACCCTCGCATGTGTAGGGGGGGGGGGGGTCGGATGGACCCCCCCCATGGTTTTTCGCGAATAACTCGCGTAAAAAGCGGCCGATCGCGACGAAACTTTCAGTACCCTCGTATTGATCAATTTTACACATACCCTGAAAATTTCATGACCCTGACCCAAATGACCTTTGACCTGTGACCTCTTTTCCGAGACCATGTTTGGCCGGAATCGCGATTTCGCGTATGTCGGCTCGCACTAGCCGCGTGTTTGCAAGCTTTTCGTGGTTTCAAACGTTCAAACATGTGAGTTGATGTTACTCCCGTGTGTGTCATTGTCACCTGAAGGTCAGGTCAGGTCATTGACCTTTGGTGACCTCGGGTGACCTCGGGTCACTTTTTCGAGTTTTACATGTTTCTAGGCTAGTTTTTGGAGCTGAATTCGAATTTAGCAACCATTTGAACATTTACGAAGTAGTTTTGGTGACTTCGTAACATGTTACGAAGCTGTCAGAGGCGGTTGACACGTACTACGAATACCCGTCACGACGCCTACTGGTTGACCTGACCTGACCTGACCCGACCTGGTCTAAATGCTTCAAGACATCATCTGTGATCAAAACTAACACGATATTCGTGATCAGCACCCCGAAAAACCCCTTAGCAGCCACACTTTACGACTTTCTAACAGGTCCCGATTTTCCCGACTTTGGGTCATTGACCTGACCTGGAAGGTCAACCAATGACCTAGGACCTTAAAATTGGGTATCATCGGCTTCCTCTCGTCACGGGCAACACGCTCGTTTTTTCCGCGAAGCTCTAGCTCGATCAGGGGCCAAACGGCAAGGGGGGGGTCCAACCGACCCCCCCCCTACACATTAGAAGCTGGCAAACGCCGCACACATGCGAGGGTTAACCCGCGCCCTGATCGGGGGGGGGCCATTTTGGCCCCCCCTGTGGTTTATCTTAAATAGCGAGAAAACGGCGGCGCGCAGCGCCGCCAAATTTTGGGTACCTTACCGGACATCAATTTGACACCTTCACACAAAATTTCAAGTCACAGGTCACCTCAGGTCAGGAGTTATTGAGGTCAAACTGAGGTCATGTTCGAGTAAAAATGAGCAAAAAACATGACATCTTGAAACGCTCACCAATTCTACAGTTAACAAGCAATTTTAAAGTTCTTTATGTGGTTGTGTAGACAAAAGACGGCGCTACAAAACTGCTATCTCGGATTCTCAAAATTTTGGGATTTTGACCCCCAAAAATCAAAAAAATTGATTTCTTTAGAAAAACTCAAAAAAATTCCAAAAATTTTTCGAATTTCGAAAAAAACCGGAATATATGTGATAGTCCCTGCGCTCTTCGATATACATACCAAATTTTAGATCGATACCTCTTTTTTTGGCCAAGTTATAGCGAAAAAACTGTTAAAAATTGATGACGTCAAATTTTTGAACTCAATTTTTAGCAATTCTAGACCTCGTAGCGGAAAACGGAGACCACCATTGAACTCCCCGTGACGAGCTGCATCGAATCGTTACCCATTTTATGCAAAAATATCAACTTTGAAATTTGACCTAAGTTGACCTGACCTTGACCTGACCTTGAACTGACCTTGACCAAAACGTGACCTAAGCTGGCCCTAAAGTCTGTCTGACCCACATAATCGCATTTGTCATGTAAAATGGACCATAAAACGTGTATCACACGACACTTTCATATTGTGACCCCCCAGTGACCTGACCTCTGTGACCTGACCTGGCATCAGTGACCTCAAATAGCAAAATATGTGTTTGAAGAACATTTCCCCATCGATGATTTTCAATGAAATGCATTTTACACGATTTTACAACGCATTTCTTGAAATGCCTGTAAACGGTGAAAATTCGACCTTTGACCTGACCTGTGACGTCATCGGTTTGACCGAGGTCAATGAAATTTGGTCACAAGGTAGTTCCCCGTTGGGGCTATCCAACACCGTTTACCGCTTGTCGCTATGTTGCGTGGTTCTCGAGATCTGAGGGGGGCCAAAATGCCCCCCCCCCCCCATCAGACCGCGTTGCTCGGCAGACCCCATCTGGGCGCGGGTTAAGATGCATAACATCACATTTACATCAACATTCTGAGTGCCAGACAAGCCAACAACAAGGCGTCAGTTCTGTAAAATGCATTTAATGATGATCGCAAGCTCACAAAGCATAGCGAGCGTGTTAATTCAAAATATTGCCGCCAGGGGCGCTGAGGTCGCTAATGCAGAGAGATAACTAGGCCAAAGTATCGGCGGTCGGCGCCGCATGGGTGTTAATATTTGGGGGAAATGAAAAATGCCACACGGTTTCTACGTGTCTGGGGCACGATAAAATCAGTGGAGCACCATGTTTTGCGAAAAAAAGTGCCCAAAATGACACACCCTATAATGAACACCCCCCCCCCTGCGGTTTTTCGCAGATATCTCAAAAACGGCGGCGCAGAGCGCCGCCGTTTTTGGTAAACCTTATCATACATCAATTCTACACATGTTGTGAAAATTTCAGACCAAGGTCATTCTCTATAAAATGTAAAATGTATAAAATGTATAAAATGTAAAATGTGTAAAAAAATCCTATATCTCGGAATTTTGAGATCGGTTACCTAAGGTCAGGTCAATTTTGCGGCCTCTCCATTATAAGTCAATGGGAGAAAATTAAAAAGCGTCTGTTTTGCACGAACGCTATTCTAAACACTCTCAAATATCGAGATGTAGGTAAAATTGACACACTGAACCGGAAAATGGCAACTGTGACCCCTCGTTATGTCCCCGAGGTCATCTCAGGTCACGAACAGAATCTAACAGTTTTTCGCTAATAACTTCTGATAGCGGCGTGCTAGAGCGCTGAAAACGCCTTAGATGTCTTTGGCTCGACGTTGCAGATCGACTAATATGCAACATGACCTTTTCCAGTCAGGTCATGACCTTGACCTGAGGTCAAATTTTTAAGTTGACCTTTCAAGTTCAAATTATATTTCATTCGACGCGTCTCGACGAGAGGAACACGATGCTGGAAAAAGTAATGTCATGGCTTTTTTGAGGCAAAAGTTATCGCCGAAAAACCGATTTTCGTAAAAACGGCTATTTTTGGAGTTTTTGCCCTCTGGAGGCTAAACCGTTGACCTGAGGTCAAATCTGAGAACATTACTCAGAAAGGTCTGTAAAACGGCTCTCGAATGCGCTTTTCCGCGGCGCTGTAGCTCTATCGGTTCCCGAGATAGCCGTTGGCAGTTTCCAAAATGTTGAAATAGTCAACATTTTACCTTTGGTGACCTCTGGTGACCTGACCTTTGACCTAACCCAAAAAATGACTTAAGTGTTTTCGTCCTTATTTTTGACGTTCTTTCGATTGCCGCTTAACCCGCGCCCCACTGGGGTCTGCGTATAACACGCCCTACTGGGGGGGGGGGCTATTCTTAGCCCCCCCCCCCTCCTAACTCCGAAACTACTGGGCCGATCGTCAAAATTCAAACGGCGTTTGATAGCCCCGGAAAAACTGTCGAGCGAAACCTAATTTTATTGGCCTCGAGGTCACTGATGACGTCACAGGTCAGGTCAAAGTAAAAATTATTCGCATTTTGGCTTCTTCACGTTTTGGGCTCTGGCCGCCGTCTTACAAGTCAGATCAGGCTCATTTTTGGTTCACACACTCGTGAACAGATGCTCTAGATACTCTGAGGGTACCAAACTTGTACTTTGATTTTCAGGTCAAGGTCAGGTCATCACAGGTCACGAAAATATTATATCATCCGTCGGTCACGTGACACGTGTTTTATGGTCCATTTAGGCCAAACATTTCGAATTTGATGTCGTCTGTGTCATGCGAGGTCATTTTGAGTCAAATTTAGCTTAGGTCAGGTCACTTTCAGGTCAAAAAAGGTCAAATTTTGAAGTTAAAATATTTCAACAAAAAAGGTGTTTATTCGATGCAGTTTGAGCTCAGAAACACGATGGTGCTATTTATATTGGCGTACGATGTCAAATTTGTGCTGAAAATTGATTTGAAAAATTAATAATTGTTAATTTTTTGCAATAATGCGTATAACTTGGCCATTTTTGAAGATATTTAGCTAAAACTTGCTAGGGGTAGTCATAATAATGCGTTCTATCACATATATTCCGGTTTTTTCGAAAAATCAAAAACTTTTTGAAAAAATGTAAAAATATAAATTTTGAATTTAATTATTTAAAATTTTCGAAATTTTCAAAATTTCGAAAATCCGAGATAGCAGTTTGATAGCGCAGTCTATTCTGAGTCCTCTCATGCAAAGAAATTGGATCTAGCTTAAAAACTGAGCTCTTGGGAGCGATTGCCGTGTTTCAATGTTTTGCGTCGAAATCGGCCGTACATGACGTCACTCTGACGTCATTTCCGGCCGACCTATGGTAGGTACGAAGTTAAAATTTTGACACAAGGTGTCAAATTGATGCAGCCGAAGGTACTGAAAGTTTGGCGTCGATACGTCAAGCGGTTTGGAAGTTATTGCAGAAAAACGGGAGGGGGGGCTATAAATAGCCCCCCAGTGGGGCGCGGGTTAATGCGTATCGCTACGTGGCCCAGGAGCCGAGATAGAAGGGGGGGGGGGTTCAAACACCCCCACACCAGGTCGTGGAAAATCCAGACTGACACTGGGGCGCGGGTTAACTGACCAAGCCTAAAAAAGTTTGCAATCATGTCCAGCCTGCAGTGTTTGTTAGAAAGTTTTTAACCCTCGCCCGTATAGGGGGGGGGGGTCGAACGGACCCCCTCCCATGGTTTTTCGCGAATAACTCGCGTAAAAAGCGGCTGATCGCGACGAAACTTTCAATACCCTCGCGTTCATCAATTTCACACCTACCCTGCAAATTTCATGACCCTGACCCAAATGACCTTTGACCTGTGACCTACTTTTCGAGACCATGTTTGGCTGGAATCGCGATTCGGCGTATGTCGGCTCGCATTAGCCGCGCGTTTGCAGTCTTTTCGTGGTTTCAAGCGTTAAAACATGTGATATGATGTTGCCCCCATGCATTAGGGTGGGTGTCAAGGTCACCTGAAGGTCAGGTCAGATCATTGACCTTTGATGACCTCGTTTCACTTTTTCGAGTTTTACATGTTTCTATGCCAGTTTTTGGAGCTGAATTCGAATTTAGCAACCATATGAACATTTACGAAGTAGTTTTGGTGCCTTCGTAACATGTTACGAAGCTGTCAGAGGCGGTTGCCACCTACTACGAATACCCTTACTGGTTGACCTGACCTGACCTGACCCGACCTGGCCTAAATACATGAAGACATCATCTGTGATCAAAACTAGCATGATATTCGTGATCAGCACCCCGAAAAACTCCATAGCAGCCACACTTCAGGACGTTCTAACAGGTCCCGATTTTCCCGCCTTTGGGGTCATTGACCTGACCTGCAAGGTCAACCAATGACCTAGGACCTTAAAATTGGGTATCATCGGCTTCCTCTCGTCACGGGCAACACGCTCGTTTTTTCCGCGAAGCTCTAGCTTGATCAGGGGCGAAACGGCAAGGGGGGGTCCAACGGACCCCCCCCCCCCCCTATACGTTCGCGGCTGGAAAAACACCAATACGGGCGAGGGTTAAACTTGGTGGATTGCATGCTGTTATGGGCGCCTACAATTTGTATATCTCGGATTTTTTTATATCCGTGACCTAAGGTCAGGTCAGAGGCGTGACCTTTCTATTACAAGTCAATGGAGAAAAATGGAAATGCCTCTAGATCCGTGTGTACGCATAGGAACAGTCCAAATATTTCAGAATCAATTCACAATGATTTGGACCACCCGTGATGACCAAGGTGTCATTTTTGCTGATAGCCTCTAGAAAGGTCATCCGAGGTCATTTGAGGCTACAAACAGATTTTTGCCAATAACTCGCGATTGGAAAGAGATAGAACGCTGGGGATGGTCTCATTGTGTTTGTCTTGTTGAGACGCATCGACTGACATGCAACATGACCTTTTCCGGTCAGGTCATGACCTTGCCCTGAGGTCAAATTTTCAAGTTGACCTTTCGAGGTTAAATCATAGTTTATTCGACGCGTCTCGGCGAGAGGAACAAGATTCTGGCAATAGAAATGTGACGGCTTTTTTAAGTCAAAAGTTACGTCTCACGCGCACTGCAACGGGTCTGAGCCGAACACGAACTACAGGGGGGTTGAAAACAACCCCCCTGAGATCTCAAAAACGGCGCAACGTAGCGACAAGCGGTAAACGGAGTTGGATTAATTGAGATGAGATCTACAAGAAATACACAGATCATTTTTTGGTCAGGTCAAAAACGAGGTCAGCAGAGGTCACCAAACTCAAAATGTTGCGATTTTTTAGCGATCTCGACATCCCTCCATATTTCCCGCTTTATCTCGGGAACTAGATGAGCTAGAAAGTTGCGAAAAAAAAAACATTCGATAGCTGTTGAAACGCTCTTTTGCCAAGCTGTACTCAGATTTGACCTAAGGTCAACGGTTCAGCCTATAGAGGTCATGTAATGTCAGATCAATATTGCAAGTTTTCCGGAAATGCCTTTTCCGCAACAACTTTTCTTCCCAAAGAGATAGAGAAATAATTCACACACCATCGTTCTTAGCTCGTCAAGGCGCATCGAATGATATATAATATGACCTCGAAAGGTCAAGTTCAAAAGTTGACCTCAGATCATCAAGGTCATGACTTGACCGAAATACGTCATGTTGCATATCATTCGATCCGCATTGACGAGACAAACACGGTAAACGTCGAACGGAGTCTATCTCTATTCAATTAAAAGTTATTGAAGAAAAACCGTTGTTGACCGTTGAATTGCATGCCGGGCCCCAACAAGTGACCTGACCTAAGGTCACAGAAATAAAAAATTTGAAATATACAAAATGTTTCTTATCGTCTCCTGATATTTTTCTGAAAGTTTCATAGCATTCAGTCAAATGGTGTAGATGTAGCACAGCGTCAAACTTTTTATGAGGTGAGGTCACTTATCGTGACCTGGTGACCTGACCTTGCATGACCTAACACTAATTGTTTTCAGAGGTGATGTAAAATTGTTTGATGAACAGCTATACAAAGTTTCAAAGTCGTAGGTTCACTGGTTTTTGAGTTACAGCGAAAAACCAGAGGGGGGGTTGAAAACAACCCCCCTGCAGTGCGCGTGTTATTGTCGAAAAACACTTTTTGTAAAAACAGCTATTTTTGGAGTTTTTGCCCTCTGGAGGCTAAACCGTTGACCTGAGGTCAATTTTGATGATAACCTTATCAAAAGAAGAGTTCAAATGCTATCGATTGCTGTTCCATGCGTTTTTCTAGCTATGGGTAGTTCTTGAGATAAATGCATGTTTTCTGAAAAATATAATGCATTTGGCAAATTTTGACATTTGATGACCTCCAGTGACCCCAATATTGCTCTAAGATGAAAAATGACCTAAACACTTTCAAACGTACGCATTGAGTGCTATCGACTGCTTTGACCGCGTCTTTCTAGCCCTCTTAGTTTTCGAGTAAGAGGTGGGTGGTAACATATGTCCCCCCCCCCCCCACTAGGGCGAAGTTTGCTGAGACCGCCACTGGGGCGCGGGTTAACCCGGCAGGCGGTAGGCCTCCCGGCCACCTTCCGCGCGGTGGGGGGGGGGGGTATTTTTTGCCCCCCCCCCGTATCTCCGAAACTACTGGACGGATCCGGAAAATTCAAACGGCTTCGATAGCCCTGTCAAATTTGTCGAAGGAAACCAAATTTCATTGACCTCGGGGTCACCGATGACGTCACAGGTCAGGTCAAAGATAAAATGTTTCAACGTTCACGGGGCTTCTAGGGAAAGCTCTATAACACCGAGTAAAACGCATTTTGTCGAAAATCAGCGATAAAGCGTCAGTTGTCTAGTACATATGTTGCTATTAGAGGTCACTGGTCATACCAGGTTAGGTCACAGGTCAGGTCACCAAAGGTCACCAAAGGTCACCACATGAACCCAACTTTACTAAGGTTGTGCGATGCATGTTTTATGGCCAGTTTTTCATTTTCAACTCAATGGTGTTGGGTATAAGACCATCAGGTACGGTTTAGGTCACTTTCGGGTGGAGGTCAGGTCAAGGTCAGGTCAAAAAAGGTAAAATTTCAAAGTTGATATTTTTGCATAAAATGGGTATTGATTCGATGCAGCTCGTTACGGGGAGTCTAATGGTGTTCTTTTTTTGCGCTACGAGGTCTAGAATTGCTAAAAATTGAGTTTGAAAATTTGACGTCATCAATTTTGAACAGTGTTTTCGCTATAACTTGCTAAAAAAAAGAGATATTGATCTCAAATTTGGTATGTAGATAGAACACGGCAGGGACTATCACATATATTCCCTTTTTTTGAAATTAAAAAAAAAATGGATTTTTCGGCTATTATATTAAAAAAATATATTTTTTATTTTTGGGGATCAACATCCAAAAAAAATCGAAAGACCGAAATAACAGTTTTGTAGCCCTTTTAATTTCACACCTTTTATGTTGAAACATTTTTATGTATCTCTAAAGCTGTAGGCCTGACAGCTCTTCTCGCGAAACCTTTTTTTTTTGGTCGAAAATGGCAGAAATGACGTCACTCTGATGTCATTAGCGGCCAACCTATCATAGCCTTTGGAAAAAATGTCGGCCACCATGTGCGCTAGCTACTCCCGGGAAGGTACTGAAAGTTTGGTAACGATCGGCGCAGCGGTTCTCGAGATATATCGAAAAAAACTAAAGGGGGAGCAAAAATGCCCCCCCCCCCACCACCTGGAAGGCTAAAAGTTAGATTTACGGTCATAGGTTGGTTCAAAGTCAGGTCAAACATCTCAAATTTGGACTACAGCAGCATGGACAGTGACCATCCCACCTTAACACAAATTTCGAGGTGATGTAGCCAAATTGGGGCCCCTGACTTGCAATTACCGATTTGCAGTGGCGGCGCTTGGCTTAACCCTCGCCGGACCTATTGGTTTTCTAAATATGTACGTGCCGGCCGAGTGGGGGGGGGGGGGTACGACCCCCCTCGCCGTTTCGCCCCTGGTGGAGCTAGCGCGTCGCAGAAAAACGAGCGTGTGCGCCGTTACGAGACGCAGAGATTGGTACCCGATTTTAAACTCCTAGGTTAACCGGTGACCTCTGAGGTCAGGTCAAGTGCCCCAAGGTACAGTTTAGTTGTTGATGAATAACTTCGCAAAAAAACGGCCGCAGAGCCGCGGTTTTGGCAGCATCGTGTTCGCCTCGCTCAGGCGCGTCGAACGATATACCTACTTTTTGTTTGGGTCAGGTCAACTTAGGGTGTTGACCTCAGGTCACGCTCAGGTCAGCGCCCCCAGGTCACGAATTGGTCGAAAAAGGTCATTTCGCATATCATTCCATTCGGCAGGTCTTCTTGAGTCCATTGGTGGCTTCCCCGACTCGCTAGTTCAATTTGATCGGGAGTTATTGACGAAAAACTAATATGATTTTGATGACGTCATAAATGACGTCACGCAAGGTCAACATTGCAAAAGTGACGCATCTAACCTTGCAAGGAGTGCATCAAATCACGATATTCTGTGTGCTTGAGATAGTTGGAGATCGTTGCCGGTGCCAAAATAGCAGTTTTTTTTATTTTTCCCCATTGACTTACGAGTATAATGGTGAGGTCATGAAAATGACCTGACCTCATATGACCTTTACGAAAAATCCGAGAGATACAAGTTGTGAGACTCGTAATGGATACTAGATCCTGCACGTTTTATTTCCCTGTGATAGCTCCTCTGGCAGTGAGGGCGTTGCGAAGTTTCGACATCTGAAGACCGTGCAGAGGTTCACTTATGACGTCATGGGTCAGTGACCTAGTCTGATTCGAAAATGCGGTTGGTGTCAAAAGCTCCGGATTGAATCAACGGTCAGGTATGTCAAGTTGCAGCTCTCTATCGCCAGCGTGGTTGGAGATATCGCGAAAAAAACACTCTATGGGGGGGGGGCGGCAACCGCCCCCTCTCGGTCGGCGAGGGTTAAATTTCAGTTGAGGCACTCGTATAAGGACTTATAACCTAAGTACAACAATATTCGCAGAATATAGGTAGGGGATAGTGGGGTAAGATGCTCAGGGTGGGAAAGACGCCCCAGTCCCTCTAGCAGCGAAACAAAGAATCGAACCTTGAAATTGATGCTATTAGCGTAAAGCGGACGCCTGCCTTGTTAACTGCACAAACATTTGCGAAGGTCAGTTGGGCAACGGTTGGCTGGTGATTGCATGCTTTTTATTTGCTGCTTTAAAAAATATATATTTTGGTGTCAAAACATTGTTAATATCAAAGAAGGTAAAATCATTTTTATGTAGGTCCCTTGCTCTTGTCGTGATAGGTACATTAACATGCGTGTACTGTGTCCCAACCAGTTTGTTTCAGGGTGTTGTTTTAGGGCTAACAAATTGTCCTGTTTAAATGTTAATTCGGTACCTTGGGGAAAGACGACCCCTGCCCTGATGGGGAAGGACGCCCCCCCCCCCTAAATGGGTACGCCCGAGTGCCTTCAAGCACCTCGTCGAATCATTTATTGCATATTTGTGATGAGAGACAAAAGCCGATCTGGGACTATTGACAGTCCAATATGGTCGGGTGCTCATGTCCGTCAAGACAGCCCATCGGGTGTTCCCCATGCCAGTCTCTCGGCCAACACAGCGATTTTTTGGGTGGCATCTGACTCTGAGAGCGCTCACGACGGCATATGTGGGCCCCATTATTGGCTCCAAGGCCCCTTACGACGGGTGCGTCTAGCGGCTGGTAGGGGACAATGATGAGACAGTGGTTGCGCGCTATATATACAAACTGAATTATCGCAAGGCTACTAAATCATATTGTATTTACGCATTGGTATCTTCGGTCTTTGATATTGTTTGGGTTGGCTGCATCTGGCTGGATGGCTGCCACAGGTGTGCGTTTCGTTATTACGAGCGAGCGAGCGCAGCGAGCGAAGCGAGTCTTTTCAATATAACGGAAAATTTTCAGTAGGTATGAGCGGCCCGGCCCGGCCCGGACCGGCCTGTAACGCTTTTGAGAGGCTTATATCTCAGCAACCGCTGGACCGATTTTCCTGCGGTCTTTTTTGCTGGGTAGCCCCATCCCTTCTACCCCGTAATTGACTACTTTTGATACACCTCAGTGACCGTCGTGGCACGTGCCACGTGAAAAGTCAAGGGTGTTCAGGCTGCTTTGCAAAAGTAGTAATTTTGAGAGGCTCATATCTCAGCAGCCGCTTGGGCGATTGACTTGCGGTAACTTTTGAAGGGTAGCAGCATCCCTTCTACCAAAAATAGGATACTCTCGATGCATGTGGGTCACCCCCAGTGCACGTGCAAAATACAACAATAAGAGGTGTCAAATTTGTTCCCATTTTAATAACTCGGTAATTACTGGGGCGATTTCGCTGAAACTTGGCATACAGGTAGGCACCCACCAGGCAATGCATTCCCATGTGTTGTGGTTAAGGTGCTACTGCACGTGCGCACGTGCAGGGGGCGCTTCCAGATCTCGAGAACGGCTGGGCCGATTGCGCTCAAATTTGGTACACGGTTGGGGACCAGTTAGTAGGGTGTAGAGGTGGCAAAATGTGGACCCGAGGACCCGGTCCAAAGAACCAGTCTGGACCCATATGGGTCCAGACCGGTTCCTGGAAATTTTCTGACGGGTCCAACCGGGTCCTACCATAAACTATACATCTTGCACACTACACATTATTGCAAAATATGAAGTGAATGTTTTTTTTTTTTGCACACAGTAGCGCATGAGTATTCCCAGTGGGAAATAGGCTGTTTTACATGATACAACTAAAGATACCTACAAGTAGTTTGTATTAATTGACTTTTGGGGAACGGGTCCAACTGGTTCCGATTCCAACTGAGACCGGGTCTGACTGGTTCCAGAAATGTCCAGCCGGGTCTGGTTCGAGTCTGGTTCCCAAAATTTTCATCTTTTGCCACCTCTAGTAGGGTGCCGTGCAAAAGTCAGTTTGGACCCCGTTTGCACGTGCGCACGTGCAGAATGCCGCTTCCAGATCTCAGGAACGGCTGGGCTGATTGCGTTCAAATTTGGTACACCGCCAGCGACCGGTTAGAAGGGTGCTTTGCGCAAGCCCGTTGGAAGTACCCTCTCGCTCTTCCGCACGTGCAGCCTGCAGGGCTCACTATCTCGCTCGCTCGTTCTTCGCCCAAAAGGCGTTTTACTGGTCAATATAACGGAAAAGTCTCAGTATGAGCGGCCCGGCCCGGCCCGGCCCGTGTAACGCTTTTGAGAGGCTTATATCTCAGCAACCGCTGCACTATGGTTGGAAACGGCCTCACGGATGGCCGGGGGTCAGCGCGAAAAAATGTTTTGCCCATAACTTCCCGCAACCGCCTGGGGGGGGGGGGGGTCGGATCCGACCCCCCCCCCCTCCGTTTTTCTTGAATAACTCATGAACCGCTTGCGCTATCAACTTGAAACTTCGCATACCTTCTCCCCCATCAATTTGACGTCTTCTGTGCAATTTTTAAGAAAAAAAATTTCAAAAATTTCTGAGATATATCGATTTTAGTGATGTAACTACATGGCGTTTTCAGTCAAAAAATGGTAAATGTTTAAAAAATCGCCAAAAATCGAGGTTTTAAGCAAATTGCAAATTAAGGACATGAAAAGACGCAGCTCTACGAGTTCTTTAAAATGGCTATCTCGGATTTTCCATAAAATGCGTTTTTCACCCCTAAAAATTCAAAAAACTATATTTTTTGGAACACAGCTAATAAAATCCAAAATTTTGAGAATTTCCAAAAAACCGAAATATATGTTATAGAGCTCTATTAGAACATTAGATGTCCCAAAGTTCAACTTTCTATCTTGATTTTTGACCCCCAAATTGTAAAAAATAGCTCCAACATGCATAGGGCATGGTGACGTCATAAGCATTTTCGCGAATTAGAGGAACTTCTGAACATCGCATGTGAAAACAAATGGCACCACTAGATTCCTGGGACAAAGCTGGTCTAGAAAAGTGCATTTTTATGTCAAAAATAAAAAGTTGAAAAATTGACTTTTTTTCTTAGCCCTCGTTTAGTTATGTATGGTATAAACGATTTTTTATGCTTTCAATGCACACTTATCACCAGCACAGTGACTTAGGGTCACATATAACCATTACCATCGGATTTGGCGTGAAAAATAAGCCATAAAACATGTGTCGCACGCCCATGTAGCAGAAAGTGAAAACCGTGACCTTTCGCGACCTGACCTGACCTTGACCCGTACTTAGTATGACCCCTATACGCACATGGTACCTTCACTAGGTCTTTGAGGTCACTTGTGGTGAGTTTCGAGCAGCAGCTATCGATTCCGCTGTCCGTAAGCCTAATCATGCAAAACCCCTGAATTTGACCTTTGACCTGACCTTGACCCAAAAGTTGACCTTAATCTTAAAATCTTAAGAGTGCTTTGGGAAGGTCTCGTAGAGACCTTTCGAACGCCGCCTCGCGGGGCTCGATACGACCATTGGTTCTCGAGATAACAGGGGGGGTCGGATCCGACCCCCCCCCCCAGGCTGATGTGGGTACGGAAATAGCCCAGGCGGTGCCGGGTTAATGCGTGGACCGATTGCGATGAAACTTTGCATAGGTATACCAGTGTCTTTTGTGCATCATACAGTAACTCAGAAACGACAAGGTTCCGTCACGTCACGCATGTGTGACGTCATTATTGCAAGCATGTTATAAGTCACCTAGGTCTTTCGTAATGTCATCGATATCGCGAGGCATTTTGAACATGTTTTGAATACTGCTATACTGAATGGATATTGTTGTTAGGCTTTAGGGCGAGAAATATCAACGTAGTGACGCACAGTGTCCTACTATAAGTGAAATGGGGTCTGAATGAAGTCAAGCATAGCTCATTTAGAAATGCATTTCCTGCTGGCTGGAAGCCGAAGCTCCACACACCACATGTAAAGCTGAAATTCATTTGTTGCTTTTGGCATACAAATAACACAAATTAGGTATGACAATCAAGTTTTGGAGCCTGGAGGGAGTGTTCAGTGTTAGAATTAACTAGTGCTGAATGCTGATTATGGTCTTCCAGAGTCTCAATTCATATTCTCGTTGCAATGCACAAACTCTGATCCACCTTGACACATTCTCACAGACAACTTTCATCTCTCACAGATGTATTGCAACA
The DNA here is from genome assembly GCF_019059575.1 of Amphibalanus amphitrite. Classification (NCBI taxonomy): domain Eukaryota; kingdom Metazoa; phylum Arthropoda; class Thecostraca; order Balanomorpha; family Balanidae; genus Amphibalanus; species Amphibalanus amphitrite. Next base: position 9,859 of record NW_024883132.1, on the reverse strand, counting down.
CTGCACCATTTCAATGCATAACAGGTAAGTAGGCACTCTCATTGATGGAAGCAGGACCTTCCACATCAGACATTAAACCAGGAAATACAAGCTAGCAGTCCCTTCATATTTACAGGTATATATACCCGTTTTAGAAGTTTAGACCATCATCGCTCGAGCTGTTTTAATTTAGCCCCACAACTTTAGGGCCGCATTTTTAGGGCCACACCTCTACGAGATTTTGAATTTTGCGTTTAGGGCATCACAAAAGAAAACTTTACGGCGATGAAGGACTTTATTCAAAGCGTCGTTTCCTTGACAACCAAGCTCCTGGATGGAGCCCCGCGACACGATTACTTTGTAGGGCCTTGGTTTGTAGCGGCACGGGGGCAGACGCGTCCGAATCCTGTCCGCTTTTTCATTCCCGCGTCCTGCTCGGGGACGGGGGGGGGGGATTGAACATCCCCTGCGGTTTTCCGCGATCCACTGATATGCAGCATGACGTCACATGCAGGGGCGCGGGAACTACTTTCAGACATGGGGGGGGGGGGGCACACCATAATAGAGATCAACCTGGGGTACCCCCAAATCTAGTTTTCTCACCGGTTTTAGGCCACTTATTTTTCATCCCTTGGCTTTTTCAACAAAAAAAAGAAAACATTTGCAAAAAAAGTGCGGTTTTCCGTCTCAAAGTTTTGGGGGCACCGCCCCCACGGCCCCAGAGTTGGGGGGGGGCAAGCTGCCCCCACTGCCCCCCCCCGGTTCCCGCGCCTATGGTCACATGTGACGTCATTTAAACTTTTTATTCAAAGGATAGTATATTCGTAACATCCAGAGGAGCCTGCGAAGAATGTCAAATAATTGCGGCCGAGTCAAGGGAAGTTCTTTGCATGAAGGCAATGCTGCCATATCTTGTTGCGCTAAAAGAGGTTTTCAAAGATTTACTTGACATGTGGCAGGCTGCCATCGATTTTAACCCTCGCCGGCCGAGGGGGGGGGGGGGCGGGTGCCGCCCCCCCCCCCATAGGGTTTTTTCGCGATAGCTCCGAACACGCTGGCGATAGAGAGCTGAAACTTGGCATACCTGACCTTTGATCCAAGCCGCATCTTTTGACACCAACCGCATTTTTGGGTCAGGTCAGGTCACTGACCTATGACGTCATAAGTGAACCTCTGCACGGTCTTCAGATGTCGCAACTTCGCAACGCTCTCACTGCCAGAGGAGATGTCACAGGGAAAAGAAACTTGCAGGATCTAGTATCCATTATGAGTCCCGCAACTTGTATATCTCGGATTTTTCCTAAAGGTCATATGAGGTCAGGTCATTTTCGTGACCTCACCATTATAAGTCAATGGGGAAAAATGAAAACTGCTATTCTGGCGCCGGGAACGATCTTCAACTATCTCAAGCACACAGAATCGTGATTTTATGCACTGCTTGCAAGGTTAGATGCGTCACTTTTGCAATGTTGACCTTGTGTGACGTCATTTATGACGTCATCAAGGTCATATTAGTTTTTCGTCAATAACTCTTGACCAAATTGAGCTAGCGAGTCGGGAAAGCCACCAATGGACTCAGGAAGACCTGACGAATCGAATGATATGCGACATGACCTATTTCGACCAACTTCGTGACCTGGGGGTGCTGACCTGACCTTGACCTGAGGTCAACACCCCAAGTTGACCAGACCCGGACAAAAAGTATATCATTCGACGCGCCTGAGCGAGACGAACACGATGCTGCCAAAATCGGCGCTCTGCGTCCGTTTTTTGCGAAGTTATTCACCAAAAACTGAACCGTACCTTGGGGCACTTGACCTGACCTCAGAGGTCACCGGTTGACCTAGGACCTAAAAATCGGGTACCAATCTCTGCGTCTCGTAACGGCGCACACGCTCGTTTTTTTCCGCGACGCGCTAGCTCCACCAGGGGCGAAACGGCGAGGGGGGGGTTGTACCCGCCCCCCCCCCCTCGGCCGGCGCGTATGTAGAAAACCAATAGGTCCGGCGAGGGTTAAAATGGAGTTTCGTCAGAGTGTTAGAAATTCTTAGAAATTATAATGATGGCCCAAAACAATTTAGGGCATCACTTCCGATGAGGCTCTAAATTTGTCAGTGCACTTATTACATCAAATAGCTTTGAAAAAGTTTACGTCATCAATTTTTGATGACGTAAATATTTTCTGGTTTAGAGCCGCCAAATGTGGCGTTAAATGGGGAAAACCAAAGCAGAATTATTAATTAATGCTTAGGTACATCTCACATACATCAGAAATTAGGTTGCTATGTGTTTTTTTTTTAATCCTAGAATATTGACATTAAATAATGATCTTAAGTAATAATTACGTGCGAACGAGCGCAGCGAGCGAAGCGAAATCTTTTCAATATAACGGAAAAATCTCAGTATGAGCGGCCCGGCCCGGCCCGGCCTGTACCGCTTTTGAGAGGCTTATATCTCAGCAACCGTGGACCGATTGGCCTGCGGTCTTATTTGCTGGGTAGCCCCATCCCTTCTACCCCGTAATTGACTACTCTTGACACATCTCAGTGACCGTCGTGCCACGTGCCACCAAGGCCCTATATACCAGGTATGGTCGTCTTGCGATTCTACCTGATCGTGACGTCAGCTCGTGACGTCATCTGGGGGCAAGTCTTGAAGTCCTGTTTAAGTCCTATGCAAATGGGCGATTTTTGAAGCGCTGTAGAACAAACTGCTAAGGCTAGCACAAAACTAAGTGTATCATCGGAAAGCCGAGACATTTTTCTTCGAATTATTTAAGAAACGTTTTTCACTAAACCCATTAGTTTTTCCAAAAATGCGTAAATAAGCCCCATGCCTCCGCAGCCTCCCTTCCGCCGGCCACCACGCCGCCGCGGTAGTGTAGTGGTTAGGATGCTTGCGCCGTAATCCAAAGATCGTGCGTTCGAATCTAGGCGCGGGTCGTACTTAAATCGTAATTGCAAGCAGAATATGTGTTTTTTTTCTTGATAAATCACTTATAGTACAGCTAACCGTACAGTTGTCTACTGGTTCAGTTGTCCACTGGCTCAGTTGTCCACTGGTTCAGTTGTCACTGGCTTAGTTGTCACTGGTTCAGTTGTCACTGGTTCAGTTGTCACTGTTTCAGTCGTGTACTTGTTCAGTTGTCTACTGGTTCAGTTGTCCACTGGTTCAGTTGTCCACTGGTTCAGTTGTCCACTGGTTCAGTTGTCCACTGGTTCAGTTGTCCACAGGTTCAGTTGTCCACTGGTTCAGTTGTCTGCTGGTTCAATTGTCTGCTGGTTCAGTTGTCTGCTGGTTCAGTTGTCACTGGTTCAGTTGTCCCTGGTTCAGTTGTCACTGGTTCAGTTGTCACTGGTTTAGTTGTCACTGGTTCAGTTCTCACTGGTTCAGTTGTCACTGGTTCCGTTGTCGCTGGTTCAGTTGTCACTGGTTCCGTTGTCGCTGGTTCAGTTGTCACTGGCTTAGTTGTATCTGGTTCAGTTTTACTGGTTCAGTTGTCCCTGGCTCAGTTGTCACTGGTTCAGTTGTCGCTAGTTCAGTTGTCGCTGGTTCAGTTGTCGCTGGTACGGATGGAATCACTGGTTCAGTTGTATCTGGTTCAGTTGTATCTGGTTCAGTTTTACTGGTTCAGTTGTCTGCTTACCGGCCCTAACGATGACCTCTGATTTCTGAAGCCCCTCACGGCTACTTTTGAGGGCTCTTACGATGGCGTTTAGTGTCTAACGCAGGCTCGAAGGGACTTCTGATTCGTTCGGGCAATTCACGTGCCCATTTCTGTCACTTATAGTGCAGAGGGCATCTTACCCAACGCCAGGGGTGGTCTTTTCCACCCTCTGGGGTAAGATGCCCCCTTTTACTTCTTCAGGAAAATGCTTAGTAGCAAAAAAGTTATCATATTTGAGTCATGAAAGTCTGATATTTTTTTGGAGATCAAAGATTTCGGCTTCCGTTGAAACTCCAAGTTTTTTATTCCGATCGTCATTTTCGAATGATATATGACATTGCAAACCCCTGGGCATCTTTCCCCACTCTTCCCTATGCCTACTACTTTTTATAGTAATAAGATATCCAAGACACCTTGACTCACTTAACGTGACGATGTCATGTAATGATCGCGGCGTGCATTGCTTACTGATTGAATCACCGATTGTCGCAAACGCGCGGGAAACGTACTCGATCTAAGTGAGCTGCCGATGTGTCATATCAAAAACGCCAAGGGTCTAGTTTAGTCTTTAGGCTCTGAGGCACTGCTTCACAGCCCAACTTTTCCAACGGAGGCCGCTGTTCCCCTTGGCACTTTCAACATTTTTTTTCAATAAAGAAATAAGGCATAATAAGACAATTCTCTGAAATTTTTAAATACCAGTAAAACGCCTTTTGGGCGAAGAACGAGCGAGCGAGATAGTGAGCCCTGCACGTGCGGAAGGGCGAGAGGGTGCTTCCAACGGGCTTGCGCAAAGCACCCTTCTAACCGGTCGCTAGCGGTGTGCCAAATTTGAACGCAATCGGCCCAACCGCTCCTGAGATCTGGAAGCGGCATTCTGCACGTGCGCACGTGCAAACGGGGTCCAAAATGACTTTTGCACGGCACCCTACTAACTGGTCCCCAACGGCCAACCGTGTACCAAATTTGAGCGCAATCGGCCCAGCCTTTCTCGAGATCTGGAAACGCCCCCTGCACGTGCGCACGTGCAGTAGCACCCTAACCGCAACACATGGGAATGCATTGCCTGGTGGGTGCCTACCTGTATGCCAACTTTCAGCGAAATCGCCCCAGTAATTACCGAGTTACTGAAATGGGAACAAATTTGGCACCTCTTATTGTTGTATTTTGCACGTGCACTGGGGGTGACCCACATGCATCGAGAGTATCCTATTTTGGGTAGAAGGGATGCTGCTACCCTACAAAAATTACCGCAAGTCAATCGCCCAAGCGGCTGCTGAGATATGAGCCTCTCAAAATCACTACTTTTGCAAAACAGCTTGAACACCCTTGACTTTTCACGTGGCACGTGCCACGACAGTCACTGAGATGTATCAAAAGTAGTCAATTACGGAGTAGAAGGGATGGGGCTACCCAACAAAAAAGACCGCAGGCCAATCGGTCCAGCGGTTGCTGAGATATAAGCCTCTCAAAAGCGTTACAGGCCGGGCCGGGCCGGGCTGCTCATACTGAGATTTTTCCGTTATATTGAAAAGACTCACTTCGCTCGCTGCGCTCGCTCGCTCGTAATAAAATTAATTGTCATTTCTAGCACATAAACACCTTACGAAAAATACTAAATACATATTTCCAGTTACATATTTAACCCGGCACCGCCTGGGCTATTTCCGCACCCACGACAGCCTGGGGGGGTCGGATCCGAACCCCCCTGTTATCTCGAGAACCAATGGTCGTATCGAGCCCCGCGAGGCGGCGTTCGAAGGTCTCTACGAGACCTTCCAAAAGCACTCTTAAGATTTTAAGATTGAGGTCAACTTTCGGGTCAAGGTCAGGTCAAAGGTCAAATTCAGGGGGTTTGCATGATTAGGCTTACGGACAGCGGAATCTGTTACGGGGAACGACGACGAACCGGAGGACCAAACGTTAGACGAAACGATTATAGTCCATTTTTTTCAAAAGGCTCATGGCCCGAAGTATTATTTTGGAGTTGGCACGTGCGAGACGCTAGAAAATAACGCAAGCTGAGATGAATTTATCGGCCATTTTTGAAAGATAAGCACAGTGCAACGGAGCAAGTTGTTCAATTTAGCTTTTAAATCGTGTAACATTGCAGAATGTTAGAAAATTCATAGATTCGAGCCATTCTGTTGATTTTGCATGCAAATTTAACGTCACTCCTGTAGTGACCTTGATTCCACAGCCAGCCCATCATTTGAGAAATAGCAAGCGGCAACTCTTTAAACATTCAAGACAGAATCTGTCGGGGGCCGGAATTCTGAACGGCAAGCTCATGGAAAACATGTCATTGTTAGCTGATGAAGCTGGTGACGTTCCATATTGTTGTCTTACATTGTGTTCTCGCATGCTGCCTACAAACTTCAGTCGTCTTTTTTATACGTCTTTCCAGATTTAGTTGGCGCATACCCGACTTCTTCCCAATGCAGAAATCGATCGATCAGCATTGTAATAGATCGGCAGATATGCTGGCTCATGTTTCTTTTGTACTCAACAGAAATAAATCCAAAACGTCAATCCGTGTGTTACTTTTGTATAAAACAGGTCATCCACGTGATCATTTTAATCATTTGTTTAGTGCCTATGGCTAGAACCCCGTGTGGAAGCATTTTCGATTCACAGTTCCTCATTATGAGTCGTATGTCTATACTTTTTTTCCCAAACTATCGCAAGTCAGAGACCAGCCGACCGAGCCGACCAGTCTGATTTCGAAACGTGCCAAGCCGGTGTTCGTTGATTTCTGTAAAAACCATCACTTTGCACGTGACAATTCTAAACTCGATTTTCGGGCCGTGCGCCTTTAAAAAAAAAAATGGACTATAACGACTGATAGGTATTTATATTATGCTGGAAATTATTGAGATAGATGACTAAAAGAACTGACGCATGAAGCGAGCAGGAAACGACGAGACGAGAATGAATTTGAATGAATGACAGATGAATGATATAAAACGAGCAAGGCGAGTCGATCACTTAACCCTCGCCCGCACATGGGGGGGGGGGTGGTTGCCACCCCCCCCCCCCAGGTAGTCTTTCTGCTCTGCACTCAACATTTTTAGAGCTAGAAGGCTGATTTTTGGTATAGCTGCTCCTCTATCCTTTCTTGATGTCCACTTAAAATTTCAAGTTTCTGTGATTTTTGGTTTCGGAGATATGACCTTGTTTGTCAGGTCATGTCATGACCCAAATGGCCAATTCTCAACATCTTGCGTTTGCCATGGGCCTTTTGAGCTTTTGACACCTTGATTTCGGCCTTTTTTGCCAGTCTTACCTCCCACCTATCATGGAACATGTTGTTCGACGATGTACAGGGGTCAAGGTCAGGGTCAAGGTCAACCTAAGTCATCTAAGATAATTGCGTTTTAGGCAAGCTGAATTTACTTTTTGTGAAGTTTTTTGACTGCATTTTTGGTAAAAGCTTCTCAGATCATGATTTCATGTAATATGGACACAAAAACAATCGGTACACACATCAGTATACACACGAACACACACAGACATACAAACACATATAACTGACCTTGACCTAACTTGACCTGAAATGACCTCAGCAGCAAAAATCTGGTCGGGTAGTGTGACAAAGAGGTTCTAGCTGGCTTGGCACCAGAAAACGGCATCGTCATCGGTATATGATAAGCAGCGCACTTGATATCCAACGGTGACCCAAAACAGCAACATTTTTTCGTTTGACCTGACCTGGAAGGTCAATGACTGACCTGAGAAGGTAAAATCGGGTATCATTGGATTTGTCTCTTCCCAAAGAATCTTTTTGGTCTTTACCGCTAAGCTCTATCTCCAACAGGAACGAAACGGCGCGGGGGGGATGGCAACCCCCCCCCCCCCCCCATGTGCGTTCTAGGATGGGAAAATGGCATGTGCTGCGGGCGAGGGTTAATTCAAGTACAAAATACGAAAAGATGTAACGAATATTTTCGAAGCACACAAGTTCACCACCTCGTTTTCCAAAAATACACAAAAATACATCAAATTTCATAATCTCGTAATAATGTCACACGCGCGACGTAACAAGGTGATCCGCTGCGCGGCGGCAACATAATCGATAGCTGCTGCTCGAAACTCACCAAAAATGACCTCAAAGGCCTAGTGAAGGTACCATGTGCGTATAGGGGTCATACTAAGTACGGGTCAAGGTCAGGTCAGGTCACGAAAGGTCACGGTTTTCACTTTCTGCTACATGGGTGTGCGACACATGTTTTATGGCTTATTTTTCACGCCGAATCCGACGGTAACGGTTATATGTGACCCCGAGTCACTGTGCTGGTGATAAGTGTGCATTGAAAGAATAAAAAATCGTTTATACCATACATAACTAAACGAGGGCTAAGAAAAAAGTCAGTTTTTCATTTTTGACATTAGAATGCACTTTTCTAGACGAGCTTTGTCCCAGGAATCTAGTGGTGCCATTTGTTTTCACATGCAATAGGTATTCAGAAGCGCCTCTAATTCACGAAAATGCTTATGACGTCACCATGCCCTATGCATGTTGGAGCTATTTTTTACAATTTGGGGGTCAACAATCAATATAGAAAGTTGAAATTTGGGGCATCGAATGTTCTAATGGAGCTCTACAACATATATTCCTTTTTTTGAGTATTCCTAAAATTTTGGATTTTATTAGCTGTTTTCCAAAAAGCATAGTGTTTTGAATTTTAGGGGTGAAAAAGGAATTTTATGGAAAATCCGAGAAAGCCATTTTAAAGAACCCGTTGAGCTGCGTCTTTTCATCTCCTTAATTTGCAATTTGCTTAAAACCCTTATTTTTGGCGATTTTTTTTTTAAACATTTACCACTTTTTGACTAAAAACGGCATGTAGTTACATCACTAAAACCGATATATCTCAAAAATTTTGGATTTTTTTTCTTAGAAATTGCACAGGAGACGTCAAATTGATGGGGGAGAAGGTATGCCAAGTTTCAAGTAGATAGCGAAAGTGGTTCATGAGTTATTCAAGAAAACGGAGGGGGGGTCGGATCCGACCCCCCCCCCTTCCCGGCGGTCGCGGGTTAAAGTCACAATAAATCGATCTTGGCTATTTTCGGCAAGGCTGTGCCTCACTTGATTTCCCCATACAAAAGTATTAGGCCCTCAAATTGACAACTATTACATATGTAGTATGGTATACACCCAAGGTGGCAGCAGCCAGCATCGTTATGCTGAGACATGGAAGCTTAATTTGCTTTCTTATGTAGACGTACCTTTTGATGCTCTGAATTGTGACTCCTCTTCTTGTACAGTGCATACTGAGGCCATAACTGCTTACTATGATGAGATTATTCATAGTCTCAAACATGCATCTCAATTACATATTGCCTCCAAGAAACGTGATCATTTCCACAGAGCTGTCCCAGGTTGGACTGAGCATGTGAATGAGAAGCATGTGCTCTATGGAGATGTGTATTCTCTCTGGGCAATGGTTGGGAAGCCTCGCGATGGTTATATATACTCTCAGTTGCGACTAGCCAGATCTCAGTTCAAATATGCTCTTCGTTTCTGCTTAAAAAATGAAAAAGCACTTAGAGCCAAGGTGTTGGCAGACAAATTTGCTAATAACCCATGTAACTTGAAACAGTTTTGGAAGGAAGTTCAAAAGCTCAACAGCAGCCCACCAGTTGCGCAGACTGTGGCAGGTGTAAATGGTGATGTAGACATTGCTGCGATGTGGAAGAATCACTTTTCTGATATTCTGAAAAGTTATTCGTGCTGATGATGCAAGGAGGATGTTTTGGAACGGCTGGGTGCTGACAATCCAGCATAGATCCTTTTACGGTGCAAGAAGTGCTGGGAGCTATATTATTAGGAGTTAGGTGTTGGTCGCTCACCTGGCTGTGATGAACTGTATGCTGAGCACTTTAGAACTGTGAATCTATGTGCCACTACCTCTCGCTCTTTTTCCATGATGATGAGGACAATTGCTTGCCTCATCTTGACCAATGTCGTTCTGTGCCCTATGTTAAAGATAAAACAGGTGACGTAACTGACAAAAGAAACTATAGACGATTGCCTTAGCTACAGTGTGTTCTAAATCCTAGAAAAAATGATTCTGAAGCGGTGCAGGCTTGGTTTGGTTACGAACCATCAGTTCGGTTTTAACCGCGCGCGGATGGGGGGGGGGGTAAATTTACCCCCTCGCGAATTTTTGCGATATATCAAAAACGCGGCGCGCAGCGCCGCCAAAC
>NW_024883131.1:0-131469 GCF_019059575.1 Amphibalanus amphitrite | reverse complement strand
ATCCTTTATAAGATTTCTACATAATTTATGATGCGATTTTGTTTTCTTGAACGCTGCGAAAGCCAGTGGTGGTTTCCCAGGACGTGTGACTGGTCTGCCCATTGCGTGTCATATGAGCCAATGATGTGGCAGTCGGGTGCCCCTAAAACCAAAATCATTAATTGCCGTGTGTGTACTGTGTACCTACAGGGTGATTTTTTTTAACTGTTAAAAGTAAACGTCAATGGTGGTCCCTAAATCGAAAAATCGCGTGCAAAAAAGCAATGCACGTGATAGATAAATCTGGGACATTTTGTATGGTGTCATCATTTGTCCCTTTTGACCGACGGCCTCGGCCCCAATGGAGCCTGAAAATGCCCACCAATCGGGCACGCATGGTCCACCGCCGTTCAGTAAGGAACGACACAAAACGATGATTCTGAAGCATTGAGGCAGTTCGAAGCATACGATGATCAAGGAGATACCTCAGAAGACGTTAAATAACGCATGAACAAGCTTGTAGTCATAAATAACCTTCAAACGGTCCATCTGGCGTATGAGCAGCTTTTGAAGAATCAGTCTTCAGGGGAAAGAAAAACAGCGAGTCAGACACCATCAGGGCCGCCAGTATCAAAATCCTCGACCTGCCCTCCCTAGACTTCTAGTTTTTGGACCCAGCTATGGCAGATATAACAAGAAAACATTGGAAATATCTGGCAGAGCTGAAAATGGGCGATAGGAGCCTTTTCAGTCCGCCTAATGAGTATGAGAGTCCATGGTACTGTTCAACACGTGCTCAGGCGGGCTGAGTCGTGTCGGTGAGAGAGGGGGTAACTTCAAGCACGAGTAAAATACACGATGGACGTTCCTTCGCATCGTGTCTGCATGAAATCAAAATGTCCCAGAATGCTCGTCATCCTGGCATATAATTTTGCAAGATATATTTGCATTTTAACCCCACTAGACCTCATTACTTTTTAACAAGTAAAAAAAATCACCCTGTATATTTGTGCCTTGTGATTGTGTATGTACAAGGGGGGTGTTTGAACACCCCTCCCCCCTGTGGTTTTTCGCGAATATCGCCGCCGTTTTTGGCACACCTTATCATACATCAATTCTACACATGTAAAAATTTCAGACCAAGGTCGTTCAAGGTCAGGTCACCAAATCACTTGAAGTGACCTCACCTCATAAAAAGTTTCAATGTCTGCCACAGCTACACCGAGTGACCCATCGCTTTGAAACTTTCAGCGATTCCTAAGATCAGTAGTATGTATAAAATGTATATCTCGGAATTTTGATATCGGTGACCTAAGGTCAGGTCAATTTTGCGACCTCCCCATCATAAGTCAATGGGAGAAAATTGAAAGGCGCCTCTTTTGGACGAAAGCCATTATAAACACTACCGAACACTGAATTACAAGGAACTTAGACACACTGAGCATTAAAATGGTATCCATGACCCCTGTTTATGCCCTTGAGGTCATCTCAGGTCACGAATGGTATCTAACAGTTTTTCGCGAATAACTTTGATAGAAGCATGATAGGGCGATGAAAACGCCTTAGATGTGTTCAGCTCGACGATACGGATCGACTGATATGCAACATGACCCTTTCCGGTCAGGTCATGACCTTGACCTGAGGTCAAATTTTCAAGTTGACCTTCCAAGGTCAAATAATGGTTCATTCGATGCGCTTGACGAGAGGAACACGATGCCGGTAAAAGTAAGCTAGTGCAAAGCTTGGGTCAAAAGTTATTACAGAAAAACTGTTTCCGAAAAAATCGGCTATTTTGGCAGTTTTTGCCCCCTGCAGGCCAAAACCGTTGACGCTAGGTCAAATCTGAGAGAATTACTCAGAAATGGCGCTAATAGGGCTATCGAATGCGTTTTCCGCGGCGCTCTATTGCTTCCCGAGTTATGCTTTGGCATTTTGGAAATTGTCGACATTCGACCTGAAAATCGGCGAAATTTTGACTTCAATGACCTCTGGTGACCTGACCTTTGACCTGACCTTTGACCTGACCAAAAAGTGACTGAAGTGATGTTCTCATTATTTTTGGCGCGCTTTCGAACGCCGCCTTCCGCGTATCACTACGTGGTCCAGGAGCCGAGTTAGAATGGGGGTGTTCAACCCCCCCCCCCCCCAGCAGGGCGTAGAAATCCAGGATCCCCAGCGGGGCGCTGGTTAAAGGAGCTAGGCGCGGATACAGGATTTTCCTTAGGAAGGACACGATTTCCAAGGGGGGGCTTGACCTTCAGGGGAGGGGCTTGACCTCCAGAGGTCCGGGGGGCTTGACCTCCAGAGGTTGGGGGGGGGGGCTTGACCTCCAGGTTAGGGCAGTGGACGGAATTCAGGGGACGTGATCGACATCTGTTTTTGTCTATGGCCAGGGCGTCCAGGGGACCTGTCACCTGTGCTGGTGCCAGGGACCCGTTTTTCCATTGGGACCAAACTAGAGTTCTGCACGGCTGCAATTTTCCACAGCCTAGCCGCCCCGCAGCCATGGCTCCACAGCCACAGCCGCCCACAGCCGTGGCAAACTGTGGGCAGCCAGCCGTCAGCCGGCCGTGGATACTTTCAATGAAATGCAACCAAATAGTATATAATAAGTTGTTTTTAGTTGAAACATATAGCCAAAGGCACATTGCAATGGGCTATAGATTTTCAAGCTCATGAAGCATCATAGGTTAAGTGGTTGTGTATCTGGCTTTAGGCGGAAGGCCTGAAGCCTGATGCGCATCGCATGCCTACACAAGCCCTTGCAAGGGGTTAAGAAAGATGGGTAGGTAGGTAACAGAAAACATAAACAACGAACCAGAATAGAAGCACTAGCAGTGTGTAGACATCTAATGCCAAATCCTGAAGCATGGTTGTGGGACAGAACAACAGACCCTGATGCTTTTCATTATCAATGTTAGGTATGGAAAATGAAACTGAAGTTGATGGACTGTCAAACAGTGATTGTCTAGTCAAAACTCTTGCTTCTTTCTAACCTTGCATATTTTCTGGGGTGTGATATGCCAGGCTTGAAGCAGCCTTCTGAGCAAGTCTCAAACTAATTTGATATGCAAGGCATCAAAACACTAGTGAGCATCCAAGAAAGAAAAAACATTCATCTATTTTGATTTTTCCAAATAATGATCTTCGCTCAAATCCCCAAGGACGTGCGAGCCACAATTGCCTGTTTCAATCAAAAATTTTACTTAAGTTTTTAATGACGTCAATAGAAAGGAAGTGGCAATAAATTGTTTTGTTTCACTATAAACAGCCATAAAAATTATAATTTTTTTAATAATAACGCTATGCAGTTAAAAACTTGCTCTAAAACAAAGATCAAGTATCAAATTTTTACATTTTTAGAAGAAGACGTCATTTTGTTAGTAAAGTCAACAGCTCGCGTAAAAAATATTGTGTTCAGGGTTTTCACCGTCATGTGAATTACGTGTTCAGGGTTTTCACCATCATGTGAATTAACCGTAAGTAAGGTTCATGCTCACTTATAATCTACTTCCATTGGCTTCATTGATCGGCATTTTCTGGTAGCGGTCACTCACACACCAGTTAGAACATAAAGCGCCAGTTTTATATTACGTAATTGGACTTGCCCGAAAATCCAGAAATTCATCTAAGAGGTATTTAGATAATATTTTATTAAGCCTTTACCTGCCTTTACCTAGGCATGATTTCTTTTTCTATTACCTGAAAGAATTATTGAACGCTCGTCTTCAATAGCTGTAAGGTGCTCTCCTAATGACCAGGTGAGATTGATTTGAGAGGGATGTGACAATGCAACATGTTGCATTTTCTGAAACTGTCAAGCTCTTGATGATGAAGGAACAATTGGTACCTATTATTAGTATTCTGTACCAGAGTGCAAACTCCCCTACAGCAAATGGTAAAACCATTACAGGTTCTCAAAGGCTTCACCACTTTCAATGTTGCTGGGCATCCTTTGCATGATTTTTACAGGCTAGACTGCTTATCAGAATGTAAGATTAAGGATTTAAAATTTTATATTTGAGTACTTAAGATTGAGCTTGAAATCTCACAGCCGTGGCCACAGCCGTAGCCGTGTTCTTGGAGATATTTGCAGCCGCCCCGGCCCACAGCCGTGGGGCTGCAGCCAGCCGCGGCTGCAGCCGGCCGGTGCAGACCTCTAGACCAAACAGTGAGGGACCACGTGAAGGGGGTCCTTGATATACCAAGGACCCTGTATTTCTAGGAGTTAGTAGTGGCTCAAGAGGACCTGCAGGCGAGGTTAGGGGTCCCGGATGACCGGGCGCCTGGCTTCTGGGCCATGTGCTGCTAGAGGCCTGGGCTGAAAGGGGTCCTAGCTACATGGGGCCCACCCTTCTGGTTACCCGAACTGGGTCCTTTCGGGGAGCCGGCCAATCAGGGGACCCGTGCCGTTGAGTGCCCAAGTACCAGAGACCCACCCGTCTTCGGGGGAGGGGCTTTGACCTTCAAAGGGCCATGTTGGCGGGGAACTAGGCCTGCAGTGGCTCGTTCTTCCAGGGACCCGGGCAGCCAGATGGTCTACATATGTTATTACACCTGTTTGCATTTGCCTTTGACAGATCTGGATAACTATACAGTATCAGTTCGGTAAAAGTCATTCATCGTGACTATACCTCCATAACCAGTGTCGCCTCCTATATGCATAATGGTTAAACAGTTAAATCGGTCAAATGTAAAGGTATAGTAAAGGAATCGACCTGTGCTGCTGGGCCCGTCCTCGAAGGCCTGTGCTGCCGGCGTTGTCGGGAGCCCTGGATGCCAGGTGCCCGATAGGCGAGAGCCAAGTGCCAAGCGCTTCTGGGGTACCGGGCCTTTCGGGGGCTCGTCGGTCTGTGATACCCGGGGCACGGACTGTTAAGGATCCGAGCTGCCGGGGATCAGAATACCAGAGGGGGACCAGCCATCAATTACGTAGGGGCCAGCCGGTCAGGATCAGGGGCCCGCGTCCTGCTAGTGCCCGTCCTGTTAGGGTCCCGGTGCCAGAAGATTTGCATGAGCCATCACCCCTACCCTTTTGGATGTTAAAGCGGGCGTAGCCGGAATGGCAGCCTACTACCTACTGCATCCTAGTGACGTCACTGGGAGCATTCAGCTTTAACCCGCGCCCTGGTGGGGTCTGTTTATAACGCGACCTGGTTGGGGGGGGGGAACTATTCCCCCTCGTATCTCCGAAACTACTGGACGGATCCGCAAAACTCAAACGGCGTTCGAAAGGCCTGTCAAATTTGTCTACGGAAATCAAATTTCATTGACCTCGGGGTCACCGATGACGTCACAGGTCAGGTCAAAGATGAAATGTTTCACCGTTCACGGGTCTTCTAGGGAATGCGCTATAACACCAAGGAAAACGCATTTTGTCGAGAATCAGCGATAGGGCGTCAGTTGCCTAGTAGATATGTTACTATTAGAGGTCACTGACAATACCAGGTCAGGTCACCAAGGGTCACAGGTCAGGTCACATGAACCCAACTTTACTAAGGTTGTGTGATGCATGTTTTATGGCCAATTTTTCATTTCCAACTCAATGGTGTTGGTTATAAGACTATCAGGTACGGCTTAGGTCACTTTCTGGTGAAGGTCAGGTCAAGGTCAGGCCAAAAAGGTCAAATTTTAAAGTTGATAGTTTTGCATAAAATGGGTATTGATTCGATGCAGCTCGTCACGGGGGAGTCTAATGGTGGTCTTTGTTTTGCGCTACGGGGTCTAGAATTGCTAAAAATTGAGTTTGAAAATTTGACATCATCAATTTTGAACAGTTTTTTCGCTATAACTTCGCCAAAAAAGAGGTATCAATCTCAAATTTGGTATGTGGATAGAAGGCGGTAAGGACTACCACATATATTCCGGTTTTTGCGAAATTCAAAAAACGTTTTGGATTTTTCGACTATTAAATCCAAAAATTTTTTTTTTGATTTTTGGGATCAAAATCCAAAAATTTTAAAAATCCGAGATGGCAGTTTTGTAGCCCTGTCAATTCTACAGCTTTTATGTCATTTATGTTTATTTATGTTTTATGCTTTTTTATGTTTATCATTTTTCTGTATTTGCAAAGCTATAGGCCTGACAGCTCTTCCCGCGAAACCTTTTTTGGTTCGAAAACGGCAGAACATGATGTTACTCTGACGTCATTTCCGGCCAACCTATCATAGCCTTTGGAAAAATTTTTGGTCACAATGTGTAAAATTGATGTCCGGGAGGGTACTGAAAGTTTGGTGACGATCGGCGCAGCGGTTCTGGAGATATATCGAAAAGTCTGGAGGGGGCAAAAAATAGCCCCCCCCCCCCCCCCCACCAGGTCGCGGGTTAATATTGTGTACCCTAGACGCTAACCTACTAGTTGAATTTTTTTTTTTTTTCATAAGAGTTTTTTAGTTTTGACTGGTGTACTACTTAAGTATAATACCAAAATGGTATCCTTTCAGGCCAGATAAGGTCAGGTCAAGTCAACCATTATTATGACTAAGATGTCTGAATGACATAAAATCCCTAAGCCCATCATCGTATTTCCCTTCAGTTTTCCTTCGTTCCAACGATACCCATGACGACCTATTTAACAAAGTTACTGTAGAGGGCAGGCCAGGTCAGGTCAGGTCAAGTCAACACTTATTATTACGCATATATCTCTGCATAACTGTATTTTAGTACAAATTGTCTCTACTTTTATGCCAAGGAACATCTAAGCTTTATCTGGCAACCCATTACACTTATGGTAAATCACGATCCTTAAATCTGACTTCTGACATTGCCGTGATCTAACCTGACATTTGATACTTCCAAAATTGTGTACACATTACCCTAGGTGTGCAAAAGTTTCCTGTTGTGTGCAAACTTTTGCATCCTGTTGTGTGCAAAAGTTTTGTTTTGATACACCCAGACATTTAGAAGATTTTTGGGAAAACGTTAAGGGGGCAATAAAGTCCCCCCACCGCGTGGAAGGTGGCCTGGAGGCCCACCGCCTGCTGGGTTAACTTCGCTATCTCTCAAATATAATGTTAAGGTGGGATACTGGTCTCGCAAAACAAAGACCACCATTAGACTCCCCGCGACAAGCTGCATCGAATCGATACCCATTTTATGTAAAAACTAAAAAAATATCAACTTTCACCTAATTTGACCTGACCTTGACCTGGCCTTCACCAGAACGTAACCTAAACTGGCCCCAAATGTCGCCTAACCCACATAATCGCATTTGTCATGTAAAATGGACCATAAAACATGTATCACACGACACTTTTATTGTGAACCTCAGTGACAGTAGCGGCGTAACACCTTCAATTAAGGGAGGGCACTGCCGACTTTTGGTCCCATTCTTTCCATGCAACGCCCATAGGGCTAATGTTAAAATGCCAAAATCAAAGGGGGGCACGGTGCCCCGGTGCCCTCCCCGTTCCGCCGCCTATGCTCAGTGACCTGACCTCTATGATCTGACCTGGTATCAGTGACCTCAAATAGCAAAAGATGTGTTTGACGGACAATGCCCAATCGATGATTTTCAATGGTGCTCCTTTTTACTCGTTTTTACAACACATTTCTTGAAATGCCTGTAAACGGTGAAAATTCGAACTTTGACCTGACCTGTGACGTCATCGGTTAGGCCGAGGTCAATGAAATTAGGTCACAAGGTAGTTCCCTGTTAGCGCTATCCAAAGCCGTTTGAATTTTGAAAATCGGCCGGTAACTTTCCGAGATCTAAGGGGGGTGGGTAAGTTCCGCCGATAGACCTACGGGCGCGGGTTAAGTCTGAACGGTATAGATGGCTCTTTGTAAACTGTTTTAGTAGTTATGAAACGCAGCAGTTTAGGCCTGGTAGTGGTACCTGTCCCGGAGCTGTCTATTACGTTTTGGTGGGCGACCTTCCTGACTGACTGGTGTAACTGTACCAATGCAAGTATGATGCAGAAAGAATGATGTCAATATAATGTAGAACGATTTAATGCAGAAAAGCGTCCTGCGAACGTTAACTGCTTTGGTCAGATCCTAAAAAGAGGAAGTCTGTCATATTACAGGGTCATAACTTCGAAACCAGAATTTGCTTATACAGTGTCCCAAAATTTGTAGATGTGGGTGGGAAACGACATCGAAATGCAGATCATTTTCCACTCTCACCTCCAGTTTTCAAGCCCAATTTTCCACTCCCAATCCCACCGAGAAGGAGCAATTGCGGGAATGGTTGTTTTACATCTGTCACAGTTGTAGATAGATTAATGTTTTTGATCATTTTCCCACTCTTTTTGGGCCTTACCTGACCGACAATTTTCACTTTCATCCTTTTTTTGGTCAGCAATTTTCCCCTCTGACACCCAAGCAAAAATATGATTTTGGTACACTGTGCTTATATGTATCCCCACGGTGAAAGGCTGGTTCGGATGCCACTCATTATACATTTTTTTAAGGCTTTGTGCAGTAACACTAAAATTGGCCTTTGTTTTTATTGTTAATGTTTTGCGTCTTCCAGAAAACCTCGGCATTCCTGTACCGGACTCTGCTGGCGCTCACCTACAACTGGACCTGGACAAAACGGTGGCGGGAGCATCAGCTGCAGACGCACCTGTACCGGACTCTGCTGGCGCTCACCTACAACTGGACCTGGACAAAACGGTGGCGGGAGCATCAGCTGCAGACGCACCTGTACCGGACTCTGCTGGCGCTCACCTACAACTGGACCTGGACAAAACGGTGGCGGGAGCATCAGCTGCAGACGAACCTGTACCGGACTCTGCTGGCGCTCACCTACAACTGGACCTGGACAAAACGGTGGCGGGAGCATCAGCTGCAGACGCACCTGTACCGGACTCTGCTGGCGCTCACCTACAACTGGACCTGGACAAAACGGTGGCGGGAGCATCAGCTGCAGACGCACCTGTACCGGACTCTGCTGGCGCTCACCTACAACTGGACCTGGACAAAACGGTGGCGGGAGCATCAGCTGCAGACGCACCCGCTGCAGACAGACCAGCACACTCGCCCGCTGCAAATGAACCTGCAGAGGACGCACCTTTGATTGAAATGCGAACGCCTCCGCTACAGCGGCACAGAAATCGGATGGTGGCCACGCGTGAAAACATGTCGTCATTTAACAAGGTTGCGCAAGTTCTCCCCACGATACGTGTACAAAATGATTCCAATGATGACAGACTGGATGACGTGGTGTCAGACACAGACTCTGATCCTGACTGGATGCCTCCCAGCAACGAGTCTGCTGACATGCTTGACCGGACGTGGTCCCTCGACGAAGTGTGTGAAATATTTCCTGAAGTGAGAGGTGAGATTCTTCCCAATTCACCCGATCACGCAGATTCGAACCCATCACTGCAGTCACACGCCACCTACTCACCTGTCGCGGGAGCATCTGCGGACGCCCTCTTGCCACCCGCACCCGCAGCTGCAGACGCTTCTGCCGCACCTGCCGCACCCGCACCCGCTGCAGATACTTTGACGACCCAACCTGCAGTGAATGTACCGACAGCGAGTACATCTCGCGAGGATGAACCTCACCTGGAAGGATCCCCCAGTCATGGTGTCTTTTATAGAGTGTCGCCTACTGCTAAAACGTACGATACAATAAACTCATGCCTGTTTTGTAAAAAGAAAATCAAACAGAAAATGCGCCGCCATTTGAAAACAAAACATTCAGACAAACAGCAAGTGGCGCATGCCATGACGGGGACAGCTGATCAACAGGACAGAAAGTTTTCCCTTCTTATCAGCCGGGGTAACTTTGAGCACAACTTGGAAGTACTGGAAGCTGGAAAGGGGAACTTATGTTGAAGAGGAGACCCAAGAAGCCCGACATACCAGTCACCAAGTTCCTGCCATGTCCTGGATGCCTGGCGTTTATGTTGCGTGAGGACCTGCAGCAGCATCATCCAGTTTGTCCTGCAGACAACATGGACAGTCTGGACAACGCAATGATCACCACCAAGGCGGAAACCTGCTGCGCAGGTTTGATCCAGGAGACGTACCTGAGTTCGTAAGGGAGATACGAGACAAAGCTATAAGGGACGTAGTTTGTGGCGACAGAACGTTGGTGGCATATGCCAACTACACCGTAGAAAGCAAAGGAAAAAACGAAAACCACTTGAAGCCAATAAAAACCAGAGTGACCAAACTAGCCAAAGTTCTCCTAGATGTACGGACAGGAAGAGTCAGCCAAACCTCACTATGGATGAGCTTTGTGACGCTCGATACTTTGACGACATTGTGCATGTGACAAAGCAACAGCGGATACAGGGAAGGCACTAAGCTGACCCCCACCAACGTTCCTAGTGCCTACGGTGCCAGAACGTGGGAACTGCGTTGGGGAAGTTTGCCATGTACTACTGGGCTTCAGTATGCGAGAAGGAAACACGCGATGCAGAACCGAATCTCCATCTTCAAGAGACTGCTAGAAAACGAATGGGGCGATAAAATGGGGCGCGCCTCACTCGAAACATTGAATTTGAGAAAACAGAACGCAGAGAAACAGCTGCCAACCACCGAAGATATGAAACGGCTACAGAACCACCTTCAGACCAAACTGGCATCCACGATGGAGTCTGTGAGTAGAAAGCCTAGCGTCAAGTCATACAACACCTTGGCGTGCGTAACAGCCGTCAGCCTCATGGTGTTCAACAAACGTAGAGGTGGAGAGTCCATGAAGATTCGTGTCCGTGATTACACTTCAAGAGCGGCGTACACCCAAAACGAGACAGTCGTCAATTCGCTATCAGACTTGGAGAAACAGATCATGGACAAGATGTGCCTGATCAAAACGCGTGGCAAACGTGGAAGGACTGTGCCGGTTCTCATACCACAGATGGAGAAACGGGCGATCGATCTTCTGGTTTCTCTCCGTGAGTCGGTGGGTCTGCGTGATAGTGTACCAGAAGAGGCGCTCCTCTTCTCAAAGGCTCCGGAAGGAAGACTCGTAAACGGGTGGTATCAGCTGAAGAAAGAATGCAGAGATGCTGGTTGCCGAGACATAAACGCCATCACTTCAACAAATATGCGCAAATATCTAGCCACGATCGCCCAGATCATGAACCTATCAGAAAATGAAATGGATCAGATTGCCTCACACCTCGGACACGATATAACCGTTCACAGAAAATATTATCGCCTACCGGACAGCACAGTAGAACTCGCGAAAATAGCGAAACTTCTACTGTCTACCGAAGAAACGCTTGGAGCCAATCTCGACGATGATGCTGAAGGTCAGTACCATTTACCATTCAGAATACGTAATTTGTCTGAATAACGCATAAATAGCTTGTTGGTAATTACCGGTTGTTCTTATTTATTAATTTTACCATTCTCAGGAAATACATGTAATTGTAAACGCTAAAGCAAGCACAATTGAGCTGGATGTCACCGTGTTTTTCGGGTCGGCCCCATACATGTCCGCTTTAATTATTGTCGTTCTGTGCTTCAAAACAGATGTGCACCGCATGTCAAATCCTAGCATGTACACCAGCATGCGTGGCCTTGTCCACTACACCCGCGCAGCCCGTGGAATGAAAAGTGAAATTTAAGTGAGGGCCCATTTTCGACGCGACGATTTTCGACCCGAGGCATCAAGTGCTGCGGCTTGTTTATTCAGAAGCTGTTCTTATCTCCGTAACTGTAACACATCTGATTTACATACAATAGTTGCGGCCCAGTAACACTGTCCGCAGTTCGTAAGGTATCGAGATATTTATCCTTAGTACTTTCTGTTGTGTACTTTCGGTTGTGTTTGCTCTGTCACACTGCCACCAGCGGTCCTCGTGTGCCCTATCACTGTGTTGGGTCATAGTGTTTTGTCTGTGTGGCCGCCAGGAGCGTCAAATGCAGTCGGCGCTACGGCTGGCCGTGTCAGCGACCCACCTGCTCGGCCACGGCCAACAGGCAGCCGGCTCCGACGTCAAGTAGGCGCTACGGTTCCTGACGCCAGCAGGAGCACTTGACCAGCAGCTCACCGCCACCGCACAGGACCTGGCACAGCTCGGCACAGGTACACGATCTTATTGATCTGATGCTTCATAACGCTTGTCATAGTTTGTTTTCACCTTCGTGACCTTTACTTAAGGTAAATACTTAAGGTTAATACTATACTGATAAGTGCACTGATTGTTTATGTGTCCCTATTAAATTAGATCATGAAATGAGAAACTTTTACTGTTCGTGTGAATCGTGATCGTTCACTCTGATCCAGCACGGCAGACCAAAGTGTTCGTGTAATCGTCAAGTTCACTAATAATTGCGTATCTGATCGAATCGTTTCATTAACCGGAGGACCAAAAGAGTTCTTTGGTGAATGTCTATTTCTTGAATATTCACCACACAATGCACGTTAATCGTATCGTACGACGCCGGCGCCGTTGCGCCGGCGGAGCCGCGTCGCCGTCGTCGTCGCGTCGCGAACTGCCGAGCCGGCCGGCGTCGGGCCGGTCATCGCACACATGTGCCCCAGATGACCACGCGGGCCCCAGTACACCACGTGGGCGGCGAGGCTCGGCTGAGCCCGCCGATCGCTGCCGTCTCCTCCACGGCACAGTACGTTTTCTCTCAAACATGGCCGGCCCGAATTTTCGCCTCGCTCGCGGAAATTCTAAACGTAAGAGAGAAAACATTAGCGAAACAACAAACAGCTGCTCGCAGGCAGTGTCTCTGTCTGTATCGTACAGCAATAAACGACCACTAAAGCTAAGACTGTAAACTACGTCGGCTGCGCCGCGCGTCGGTCCCGATCTAAGGCTGCTACACTCTAAGGCTGTAAACTTCTAACTCGTACAAGACCAACCGGCTAAATGAGCCAGGAGCGACACTGCGACAGTGTGAACGCTGGCGACTGTCGGACGGCTCACAGCTGTTGGCTAATGGCTAAACACCAAACACAAATGACCGGCGCACAGAATGAACGACTCATTCTCGCACACGCACACGTTAACACCGCGAATGGCGGACGCAGTAAACACTAATAGATGGCCAGACTCCGACACTACTCGCCGGCGGCACAGAGGGGTCGTAAACGACTCACCTCAGTCGTCTCACACGCGCACATTACCACTCTGAGTCCATTTACTGTCCGTCACCGTCGCGCTCGAGACGGCAGAGACCAGAGACCGACCGCCTATTCCGAATTTCCGACCAGTGGCGGTGGCCACTAACACTTTGACCACCTGCACTCGGCTGTCGGCGCCAGGGAACACGGTCACCACTCGCTCCAATAGCCAGTGCCCGCGAGGCAGGTTGTCCTTTGTCACCAGCGCTAATTCGTCGAGCTGCACGTCTGCCGGGTCTGCGCGTCACTTCACCCGTGTGGTGAGCGTCCGGAGGTGCGGCCCGGGGCCGGCTTGCCCACTTGGAAGGCTGTAGGTCACTCGTCGGCGTCGGCGCTGGCTGGGCTGACCGTTTCCGGCACGGCATGCAGGCAGGTGTGTACCGCTCCGCAGCGGCCCTGCCACTGATGACCCAGAATTGGTGCCGCAGGTGAGTCAAAACGTGCTCTGCGCCAGAATGGGAGAGCTTCTTGTGTCGATCGGTGACTATCAGCCGAGTGATGTCTCCGCGTGCAGGTAGAATCACCCGGTGCTTGACCTTGAAGTCTAGCTGAGCGTGGCGCAGCTGGCCCCCGACTCTTAGAAGGCCGCTCGAGTCCAGGAAGGGGTTAAGCCGGTGCAGCTGGCTGTTCGGGGGAAGCCGCCTTCCGTGCTGGAGAGCGGCGATATCATCGCCGAAATGCTCGGCCTGTGTGCTGAGCAGCCAGACGCGCTCAGCTTCTCTCAGCTCTTCAGCAGTCAGCGGTCCCGTCCGCCGATCAGCTGCTGCCCGGCTGCGGCTGTTGTAAGCGAACCTGCGCACCCACGCTGTCACACGCAGCAGCCTGAGCCACGATGAGAACCGGCTGGGGTTTATGGCCGGCTCAGCTCCCCTGATGACGCAGGCTGGTGCTCTCATTTCGGCCGTTTCCTCGTCTCTCGGGCGCTCTGTCGGGCGGGGCGGCGCGGCGGGCCGGTCCTGAGGACGGCGCGACAGGACGGCGCGACCTTGGCCCCACTCTTCGCCCGGTGCCACCTCAGCCACCGAGCAGCCTCGGCTGCCTATGTTCGATGAGTTCAGTGACCCTGGCACGTTTTGCCATCGAGTCACTTCCGAAGCGTCCTGGGTTTCCTCGCTGACACGGATATGGTGCACGTCCTTGTTGACTGGCAGGTTCTGGTACGGCGCGCGGCCGGTGACCGTCCAGCCGAGCAGTGTTCTCACGGCGCACGGCGCACCCGGTGGTCCGTCGATCACCTCACGTGCCACGATCAGTTCTATGACGTCAGCGCCCAGAAGTACTTCTACTGGACCTCGAGTCGCACTCGGCAGATCCAGGTCAGCGAGATGAGGCCATTTGCCCTTCTCCCGTGACCAGTCCATGGCGTGATTTGACACACTCAGCGTCGGCGTCGTTTGGGCGTTCCGTATTTCGTGACGTGTGCCACCGCTGCTGACAGGCTCGATCACGAAGGACACACGGCATGATCTGAGTTTCACTTCCGTTTATGGTACTCAGGACCGAACTGTCAATGGGTCCAGAGATGCCGAGACGGTCGCTCAGGCCTTCGGTCACCAGCGTTACCTGGCTCCCGAGGTCGAGAAGCGCGTGGGTCGTGCAGCGCCCAGCAGGACCATGCACCGTTATCGGCAGTGTCTGCAGCAGCACCTTACAGGGTGGCTCGACCACCGCAGTGCCGACATGTTTCACTGGTGACGGCGCGCTGCCGGCAGCACTGCGCCGTGGAAACACACGGCCTCCGTTGTGCAGAAGCGTGTGGTGACGTTTTCCACAGTTCTCGTGTCCACAGTTTGTACCGGACGGGCACGCGGCGCTGATGTGACCTCGCGCGAGACAATTGAAGCAGAGTCCGTTACAACCGGCAACCTCTGCTCTCTCGCTCGCTGTCAGCTGTAGGAACCTGTCACAGCGCTCTACGACGTGTGTCCCCTGACAGAATACACATGCGTCCTCACTCGCGACCGGCGCTGCCTTTATTGCACTAATTTTCTGTTTTACGACCTCTCGGGGCGCGGCCGGCGCTAGCGCAGTCGCGTAAACACGCCGCTGCCGGCTCTCCCCACTGTTGACCTCGGCCTTGGATTGCTGGTGGCCCGTCAGGGTCAGGGACGCACGCCCAGCAGCCACGTAGCCGCGCAGCCAGCTGTCCAGGTCGGGGAGCGTGGGCGGACGAGTCCGTTGTGCACAGAGTGCTCGCCCCATTTCAAAGCCAGCGCAGCAGGAAGCTTGGAGATCACGGCTGTTACATTGGTGGCAGCCGAGATGTCCGCGTCGTAGTGAAGGCACTGTAGCACACGAACCGCGGTGCGAAGGTCACGTGACAGCTCTGTCACAGCCGACATATCACCATCTTTCACCGGCCGCGAATCGAGCAGTTTTTTCATCGTCGCGTGAATGACCCGTGCAGGGTCACCGAACTCCTCCTCTAGCTCACGCATAGCCTCACCGTACAGAGAAGAGTCGCACAACATACCGCGCACTGATTCCTTGGCCGGCCCGGTGAGATGAGCCTGGAGATAGGTCAGGCGCTCGACGTCAGTCAGGTCGTCTCGATCGTGCACTAGAGCCCTGAACAGCGCGATCCATCTCGGCCATTCCAGAGCGGAGCCGCTGAACTTATCCAGGGTCACTCGAGGCAGCTGTGGAGTCGTTTGCTGTCTCACGGGCTGTAGCGGACGTCGTGCTTCCTGCTGGTGACGGTCGTCGTATGGCTGCGCGCTCACCAGTTGTCCGTACTGGGAGGACTGCTCCACCCAGTCCCGGGTGCGTGAGGACCTGTCACCCGGCTGCAGCGGCTCACGCAGCTGGGCGGCTGGCTCACTTGGAGCTGCGGCAGCAGGCCGAGCTAGAGCCTGACGGTCGACGGCAGATGGCTGGTGATCATACTCCTCCTCCTCGAGCAGCTCCAGCTCCAGCTGACGGCGTTCCGCTTCGTCGGCGAGCTGTTGAGCTTCGAGAGCTGCCCGCTGTCGTGCCAGTTCCGCCTCTTACCGCGCCCGCTCCGCCTGCGTCTCCGCCTCCTGCCGTGCCCGCTCCGCCTGCGTCTCCGCCTCGCGACGCGCCCGCTCCGCCTGCGTCTCCGCCTCTTGCCGTGCCAGCTCCACCTTTGCTGCGGCCGCTCGCTGGCCCTGCTCCGCTGCGAGTTTGCTCAGCGCGGCTCGGCGGCGGGCTGCGCTGATGGTGGACGACGCTGCGCTGCCGAAGGTCTCGCTGCGGGTATGGCATGTCCGCGAGCTGCGCGTAGATTTCGCGTCACACTGTGCGACCGCCCTTGCGTCCGACCTGGCGTTCGATTTCGCGTCGGATTTTGCGTCTGACATCACTCCTTCACTGCACTCGCGTCCGGACTGTACGTCCATTCACTCACTAGTTCACATACATCCGGCCCGGAGGACCAAAATGTTCGTGTGAATCGTGATCGTTCACTCTGATCCAGCACGGCAGACCAAAGTGTTCGTGTAATCGTCGAGTTCACTAATAATTGCGTATCTGATCGAATCGTTTCATTAACTGGAGGACCAAAAGAGTTCTTTGGTGAATGTCTATTTCTTGAATATTCACCACACAATGCACGTTAATCGTATCGTACGACGCCGTCGCCGTTGCGCCGGCGGAGCCGCGTCGCCGTCGTCGTCGCGTCGCGAACTGCCGAGCCGGCCGGCGGCGGCCGGCCCGGCGCGTCGGGCCGGTCATCGCACACATGTGCCCCAGATGACCACGCGGGCCCCAGTACACCACGTGGGCGGCGAGGCTCGGCTGAGCCCGCCGATCGCTGCCGTCTCCTCCACGGCACAGTACGTTTTCTCTCGAACATTTACCAAAAATACAGTCAAAGAACTTCACGAAAAGTAAATTCAGCTTGCCTAAAACGCAATGTTTTTAGATGACCTAGGTTGTACAGACACACAAACCCACAGACATACAAACACATATCAGTGACCTTGACCTAACTTGACCTGAAATGGCCTCAGCCAGCCAAAACCTAGTCGGATAGTGTAACAAAGAGGTTCTTGCTGGCTTGGCACCACAATACGTCAGCGTCATCGGTATATGATAAGCAGCGCACTTGATATCCAACGGTGACCCCAAACAGCAACATTTTTTGTTTGACCTGACCTGGAAGGTCACTGACTGACCTGAGAAGGTAAAACTGTGTATCATTGGATTCGTCTCTTCCCAAAAAAATCTTTTTAGTCTTTACCGCGAAGCTCTATCTCCAGCAGGAACGAAATGGCGCGGGGGTGGCAACCCCCCCCCCCCCCATGTGCGTTCTAGGATGGGAAAGTGGCATGTGCGGGCGAGGGTTAAATTGCGTAGTTGAATTCACATGCTGAACGAACTTCATCATCGGAACTTGTAGATCGTATAACAAAATGTGACCCGGGTTGCAATGTACAGTACATTCTAGGTATGTCAAGGCGTTAGTGTGACTGGTTAGTCAATCTGGTTGTGAATTTATCGTTGGTGGGTCCAGTGAATAATTATCAGCTTGTTTACTTTGTGTCTCTTGTTCTGGTGTAATTGCCTGCATTATCTCTAAGTCATTCGTTCCATAGATATTTTATCTACATGAAGATGCCCATCCAATGTCGAAACACTTTATTTTCTGCCGTCTGACTGCTTTACACTCGTGATCGATGGTATCAGCATTCTCCTTGGTAGAAAACGAGTAAAATGAGATGTTCAAAGGTCATCGACCATCACTGTCGTCAAAATATTTCAGTAAAGTCGTACCCTATTTCGTTTTCGGAAACCTCCTTCGGGGAAATAAATCCAAAGTAAAGCTAAATTTGTCAGTTAAAAGTCGTGAAATCAAGCTCGCACGATGTTTCAGCTCACATTCCCTAACTTGAATTCCTCCAATGAAACGGCAGGATAATAAGCGTCAGGGCATCTCTATGTATATAAGACCTCTATGATCCGTTCTACATGAATGGAAAGATGTGTTCTGGAACAAACGTTGATATTATATCTCTTGATTCACAGGCATGCACATTGACCCAGCAGTGGTGCAAGAATGCGAATGGCAAGCTCTGCACTGATTCCTCCGTTTTTAGCATTAGTGTTTCGCGTAACTTTCCGTTAAACGGACGGGGCCGCCGCCGGCCCCGGCCGCCGCCGTGCGAGTCGGCCGCCGCGCCGCTACGGACGACTGGCACACGCCACAAGTGTGATGGATTTTCGGCCAACGCGGCGACACCGGCGTAGCGTTCAATTGGCCGCGCTGCCCTGACGCTCCGGTGACGGACAGGTGGACCGAGGGCGCCGCCCGCCCATCCCTCCGGACCAGGCCAGGCCGGCCGATCTGAGGGAGGTAGGGAGGAGCCGCGTGGCTGGCCGAATGGACGGCCGCGCCGGGCCATTGTCACTGATTGTTGGCCATTGTCACTGATTGTTCATTGCCGCACCGAGGTCCGGCGATGTCACCGGAATGCCGCCACTGGTTTGAGTTTCCGCGAAACCGGCTTGCCCAGAGATGTTTGTCACTGGCATTGCTATGTGCTATTTGTGATGTTCATATATACCATTCCCGTTACGGAGTACATATCTTGTTTTGAACGTTAAGTTCCGATATACGAACTGGCCGTCTGAAAAAGAGCCGCACGTGCACGATGCTTGTAGATATTCCTGACGACCACGAACCGACCACGAATCAGAACTGCGCCTCTCGTAATGGGAGTGCGAGTAGTTGTTGCGAGTTAGAGCTCCTTGGCGAGTGGCTGACTCTGAACTGACTGACTAAACACCGGTTAGCTGTTTCACCAGCAGTCCCAGTGGAGGGAAGTAGGCCCAGGCGAGCAGGGTGTCGCAGCGTAAGTCCGACGATGGCGGCGCAGTAGTCGAATGGCGTCCACATTTAGCCGACGAAGGCTGCGCTGAGCGCCATACCCGCCTCACCTTATCTCCGAGTCACGTGTTCATGACTGACACGGGCAACCATACGGCCCGTCGTTGCCCACGCGCACCCCAGACGGGGCCGCCAGTCGCGGCCCCGGACACGTCAGTCCCCAGATCTGCAGTGATGTCGCCCGGCTCTGACGATGGCGCACAGCCGCCGTGTCCGCGGTCTCCGTCGCCGCCGCGGTATGCGGCGCTGGGCGGCGACTCGTACATGTCGCGGTCTCGCCATTGGGGGCCGAACGATTCGCGGCTCCCGCCGACCCCGCCGGCGACGAGTTTCCTCCGGCGAGTCCTGCGCCGTCTGGCGTGGTCGACGCTGCCCGGGAGGTTCCTGGCTGGCAAGCTGCTGCTGTGTCTACCGACGCACAGAGGTCAGTAGCTCCGGTGCCGGCCCTGCAGTGCTCTGAGAGAGCGTCGAGACCGCCTAACCGATTCTGTCCCTAATTAAGGTCTTTGTAAATATGTGTTCATCGTGCATCGTTTGTGATGTGAGCCGCGTGATCAGCTGCTAACTGATAATTTTTACTGCGATTTTGCTGTGGTCGTTGCTGGCGAATTGTTTAGTAATGTCGTGGCAAGCTGGTTGGGGACGCCCGTCTGGCTGTTCTGTTGACGGAACGCGCCGATCGACATGGCATGCAGCCATCCAGCGCCTCAAATCGGCGAATCTGTCCAGCGTGGTCTCAATGGAGTGCTGAGCGGTGCTAAAGGACATGGTTATTTTCATGCGTTCTGTTCACAGTTTTGTCGTGGCTGTGCTGTCCGCGGCCGTGCTCCACGGTTGCGACGTCTGCGGCCAAGCTGCCCGCTGCTGAGCTCCGCGGCCGAGCTGCCAGCGGCCGTGCTCTGCGGCCGTGCTCTGCGGTCGTGCTCTGCGGCCGTGCTTCCCGTGGCTGGGCCCTCCGTGGTCCCGTGATCGTGGCCGCGGCGAGGGTGCCGCGACCTGCGCGATGCCGTGCGCTGCAGTGATGGCGCCGCGCACTGTGCAGTGATTTTGCCGAGCGCTGCGTACGCGGTGGGTGCCGCGCGCCGCGCTGTTGAGCGTGCCGTATTCGGACGGTGGCTGCCGCGCGCAGCGTGGTGATTGCTGCGCTCTGCCATGAGTGCCGCTCACTGCCGTGGCCTGAGTGCCGCGCTCGGACGGAGTGCCACGCGCCGTTGTGTTGCGTCGCCTTCTGCCTTTTGATATGTGCTATCTCCGAATTTAATGTTGCTTGTTGCCGATGTTCGCTTCTTTTCGTTAAGAGGGTCGGGTATAGTCGGTCGATTTATTCGCACCGTTTGATTTCGTACCGGCTTCTCTTCTGTTTCTTATTGTTTTCTGCGATGTCACTTGTCCGATTTTATATCTGATTAATTCACGTCACTTAAGTATTTATTTTATATTGTCATAATAACTTACGGCGCTGTTCCTTTATTTTCTGTTTAGTTGCAGCCCTAGTACCTTAATTTCCGATGTCTCTTCGGTTTGTTGTCGCTCGCATGTTCAGAGAGTCCTGGTTGGCCGGCGCGAGCGGCGGTTGTGGAATACAAGCTCGTCTGTGAAGGTTGTGTGTCGGAGCCGGGTTGGCGAGGCGGGACCCGTCTACATTTCAAACACCATTGCATTTCTCTCATCAAGACGCGTCGAATGATGAATAATGTGACCTCAAACATAGGCGCGGGAACCGGGGAGGGGGCAGTAGGGGCAGCTTGCCCCCCCCCCCAACTCTGGGGCCGTGGGGCCGTGTATCTTATGGTCAGGGCGCGTGTTTGAATTTATTTTCGGGGGTTGGGTCACTTAACTTGACCTGGTGACCTGACCTTTGATGACCTGGAGCTAAAATTTTCAAAGCCTGTACGGAAAAGACGTATAATAAGCTGTACCAAACCGTTTTTGAGATGTCAGCGAAAACCTGGGGGGGGGGGCGTGAAAACGCCGAGCGGGTTAATGAACCAGTAAGACGCCTTTCGGGGCGATACGCGAGCGAGCAAAAGGATGAGCCCTGCAAGTGCGAAACTGAGTGGGGGTATTTCCAACTGACTTTTGCACGGCACCCTGCCAACCGGTCGCTATCGGTGTATCAAATCTGAGCACAATCGGTCCAGCCGTTCCTGAGATCTGGAAGCGGCACCCTCCACGTGCGCACGTGTAGTACACTTCAACGTTGGTCGTTGACGCATTGAAATACATTGCCAAGTTGCTCATAGGTACTCAGAATTTTCCGCCATTCTACGAAAGCTTGCTTCGCTCGCTCCGCTGGCTCGCTTGTAATAAAGCACGTAAAAAATATGTCAACTTAAAGTGCAATTTAAAAACAAAAATGTACGTCCACCTATGCACTACATTTCAAAGCAAAAAAAAAATGTCCACTTATACCGTTATCTCAAGACAAAAAAAAATATGTCCACCTAAAAGTACAGTCCACCGAAACGCTTTTTTGCACCCAAATTCGACCGGCTACCACATCAAAACTAACCGGCATAGGACAGCGGCCAGTTGATATTTTCTTGCTACCTACCTGACGTGTGCTGCCATCTAAAAGTCATCCTCCCAGCATGCGTAGTTTTCAAGTCCACCGAAAGACGAAATACGCTAAAGTCCACCCATCCCGGAATTTGGAATATGTGTGTTTTCACGACGGTTTAAGCTGGCGAGTGGTGAATGCACTAAACTTGACCAAATCTATCCAAATTCTTCTTCCAATGTATAATCGAAAATACTCCCTGATAGTTTGATAGATCAGGTGTAGGTGTAAGCAGCTGGTTCAAACTAGGCAGACAAAAAAACATGCATCCGATCAGTGGCGGATCCAGAGGGGGGAGGCAAAATGGACATTTGCCCCCCCCCCAAACGGCATAATTTTAACATTACGCCTATGAACGATGCATGGAAAGAATCGATAAATTGTTATGGTTTGCCCCCCAAAAACTCTGAGCTGGATCCGCCTCTGTATCCGATTGACCTCTGTGGTAGCTATTCCTCCCCGCTGCACAAAGCACAGCACCCCCCCCCCTGACCCCCCCCCCCCCCTGCACCTATAACCAGACTGCGGTCGAGTGGCTCGGGCCGGGGAGAGGGGTCTATCGGGAGATGGGAGCCGATAGTGGCCGGCTACTGCATGACACGGTCTGACTCGGTGAGCCCCCCCCCCCCCCCCCTCCGGACCGGCCGGGGGCGGTCGGAGCCAATTTTAGGGCACACTGACTCCTATAGTGGGAGTGGCTGCAGCTTCCTCTACCTTCAGGCGATGTTCCGTTCAAAGGCGATGATGTCAGCAATACCACACCACATTCACTGGTTCATCGTTACAGCTTTCCGATATTTAGGCCTCGCCTTCTTATTAGTGCCACTGCCACGCAACATCAAGCCAACGCAATGGTCACTCTGATACGATGTAAATTCGTTCACCGTGCCATGAGTAAATTCGTTGGCTCTGATTCTATGTGAATTCACTCGCCACTCTACGAGCCAGCTCTCAGGGACTGTGAGCGCGAGCAGCTTCATCAGCTCTGCAGGGCGTATGGACCGTCAGCATAGTGAACTGGTGTGTTTATTCACATCCGATATCAGACAACACTAAAGCAAATATTCTAAATAGCCAGACGTTTCGGCCTCAGGGTGCCTTCGTCAGTAACAGTAGGTATTGATTACTATTGCATTAACCTTCCAGGCGGTGGGGGGGCCTTTTTTGCCCCCTCCCCCTTTAGTTTTTTTTTTCTTCAAATTATCTCCAGAACCGCTGCGCCGATCGTCACCAAACTTTCAGTACCCTCCCGGGAGTAGCTAGCGCACATGGTGACCATTTTTTTTCCAAAGGCTATGATAGGTTGGCCGCAAATGACGTCAGAGTGACGTCATTTCTGCCATTTTCGACCCAAAAAAAAGGTTTCGCGGGAAGAGCTGTCAGGCCTATAGCTTTGAAGATACAGAAAAATGTTCAGACATAAAAGGGGTAGAATCACTAGTGCGACTAAACTGCTTTCTTCAAATTTTGAGATTTTGAATTTTGACCCCGAAAAACCCTTTTTTAATTTAATAGCCAAAAAAATCCAAAACGTTTCACGATTTCCGAAAAAATGGGAACGTGTGTAAAAGCCCTTACCGACTTCTATTCACATACCAAATTTTAGATCGATATCTTATTTTTTGACCAAGTTATTGCGAAAAAACTGTTCAAAATTGATGACGTCAAATTTTCAAAATCATTCTTTAGCAATTTTAGACCACGTAGCGCAAAACAAAGACCATCATTAGACTCTCCGTGACAAGCTGCATCGAATCAATACCCATTTTATGCCAAGATATCAACTTTGAAATTTGACTTTTTTTTACCTGACATTGACCTGACCTGCACCAGAAAGTGACCGAAACCGTTCCTGATGGTCTTATAACAAACACCATTGAGTTGGAAATGAAAAATTGACCATAAAACATGCATCGCATAGCCCTAGTAAAATTGGGTTTATGTGGTGACCCTTGGTGACCTGACCTGTGACCTGACCTGGTATTATCAGTGACCTATAATAGCAATATATGTACTAGGCAACTGACGCCCAATCGCTGATTTTCGATAAAATGCGTTTACTCGATGCTATAGCGCATTCCCTAGAAGACCGGTGAACGGCCAAAGATTTTGTCTTTGACCTGACCGACATCATCGATGACCCCGAAGTCAATGAAATTAAATTTTCTTCAACGAATTTGACAGGGCTTTCGAACGCCGTTTGAATTTTGCGGATCCGCCCAGTAGTTTCGGAGATACGGGGGGGGGGGGCAAAAAAGTGCCCCCACCCCCACCGCGCGGAAGGTGGCCGTGAGGCCCACCGCCTGCCGGGTTAATAAATTAGCCCGCGCCCAGCTGGGGGAGGGGGGGGGGGTGTTTGAACACCCCCCAGCGGTTTTTCGCGAATATCTCAAAATCGGGAGGGCGGAGCGCCGCCGTTTTTGGCACACCTTACCGTACATCTTTTCCGCACATGCTAGCAAAATTTCAGACCAAGGTCGCTCAAGGTCAGGTCACCAGGTCACGTCAAGTGACCTCACCTCCTAAAAAGTTTCAATGCCTGCCATATCTACACCGAGCGACCGATCGCTTTGAAACTTTCAGCGATTGATAAGAGAAACAATATGTACAAAATGTGTATCTCTGAATTTTGATGTGGGTGACCTAAGGTCATGTCAATTTTGCGACCTTTCCATTACCTATAAGTCAATGGGAGAAAATTGAAAGGCGCCTCTTTTAGACGAACGTCATTCTAAACACTTTCAAACACCGAATCCCAAGTAAAAATGACACATGAACCTGAAAATGGCACCCGTGACCCCTATTTATGTCCCTAAGGCCATCTCAGGTCACGAAAGGTATCTAAAACAGTTTTCGCTAATAACTTCTGATAGACGCGTGCTAGGAGCGATGAAAACGCCTTAGATGTGTTTGGGTCGACGCTACGGATCGGCTGATATGCACCACGACCTTTTACGGTCAGGCCATGACCTTGACCTGAGGTCAAATGGTCAAGTTGACCTTTCAAGGTCAAGATACAAGATGCAAGATACAAGTTGTGTATTATATCATCGATCCACTTGACACAGCGGCCGTGTGGCTTTTCACAATGACGCGTCGTGAAATAAAACATGTGCAATGAAGGGGGCAAGCATAAAACATAAAAAAGGGACGGCCGCACGCCAACTTTTCTCAGGATCAATTTTTGCCCGTTTTGCTCGCTAAAACACGTGCTTATTCCTGTTTGTTTATTAGGGCTTACGGGCGCGTCCACTGCGGTGGTCATTTTCACGTGCTTATTCCAAAAACATACTTGGAGCCAGAGTCCTTTTGAAAAAACGAAGTATAGTGATTATCTTTATAAACTTAAGTTTTTTTTTTCTCGTAATTTCTTGCTTTATTGGTAGCAAGAGTACAATCATTTATCCGTCTGTAGTACCTAACCTAACCCTTTCACCCGGCCGTGCCCAATCCTCTGTCCGGCCGTACCCAATCCTCTGTCCGGCCGTACCCAATCCTCTGACCAGCCGTACCCAATCCTCTGACCAGCCGTACCCAATGCTGTGTCCGGCCGTACCCAATGCTGTGTCGGGCCGTACCTAAACCTGTGTCGGGCCGTAACTAGCCCTGTGTCCGGGAGTACGTAATCCGTTCGGCCGCCGTTTGACGTCACTGGGTGTATCTTATCTGCTGACGCCGGAGCGCCGACTATCCGCCTCTATCAGTGCCTATCAGCGTCTATCTGCCCCCGGCCGCGGCGCGACGCCGCTCCGTCCGCCACCAGAGGCAGTCCGTCGGCCCAGGTGACCTGCGTCCGGTCAGCGGAACGCCGCGCGACCATTGGCTGCTGAGGGTGACCTGCACCGGTGCAGCGGAACGCCGCGCGCCCATTGGCTGCCGTCCGGAGGGTAGGCTGTGCCGCAGTACAGCATTCGGCAGTGCCGACCGATCTGGGTGGGCTGGCTGACCGCAGCGACCGTAAAGCCCGGTCTGCTCGTGGGGAGGGAACAACAGGAGGCGACAGAGGAGTGACAGGGAGCAGTGGTCGGAGGAGGAGTGAGAGGACGCCGCGAGGAACTGTGGGAGGAGTGACGGGCGGCCGCGCGATGGCCGGACTCGGCGCAGTCCTGCCCGGGCTGCTGCTGCTGATCGGCGCACTGTGGTCCCCGGCAGGTGAGTTGGACGATCCGCGATCCGTCCTATATGGTCCGCGGTCCGCCCTATATGGTCCGCGGTCCGCCCTGTATGGTCCGCCCTATATGGTCCGTGGTCCGCCCTATATGGTCCGCGGTCCGCCCTATATGGTCCGTGGTCCGCCCTATGTGGTCCGCCGTATATGGTCCGCGGTCCGTCCTATATGGTCCGCGGTCCGCCCTATATGGTCCGCGGTCCGCCCTATATGGTCCGCCATATATGGTCCGCGGTCCGCCGTATATGGTCCGCCCTATATGGTCCGCGGTCCGTCCTATATGGTCCGCGGTCCGTCCTATATGGTCCACGGTCCGTCCTATATGGTCCACGGTCCGTCCTATATGGTCCGCGGTCCGCCCTATATGGTCCGCCGTATATGGTCCGCGGTCCGTCTTATATGGTCCGCCGTATATGATCCGCGGTCCGTCCTATATGGTCCGCGGTCCGTCCTCGTATATGGTCCGCCGTATATGGTCCGCGGTCCGTCCTATATGGTTCGCGGTCCGCCCTATATGACGTCCGTCCTATATGGTCCGCGGTCCGCCATATATGGTCCGTGGTCCGCCCTATGTGGTCCGCCGTATATGGTCCGCGGTCCGCCATATATGGTCCGCGGTCCGCCGTATATGGTCCGCCCTATATGGTCCGCGGTCCGTCCTATATGGTCCGCGGTCCGTCCTATATGGTCCACGGTCCGTCCTATATGGTCCGCGGTCCGCCCTATATGGTCCGCCGTATATGGTCCGCGGTCCGTCTTATATGGTCCGCCGTATATGATCCGCGGTCCGTCCTATATGGTCCGCGGTCCGTCCTCGTATATGGTCCGCCGTATATGGTCCGCGGTCCGTCCTATATGACGTCCGTCCTATATGGTCCGCGGTCCGTCCTATATGGTCCGCGGTCCGCCCTATATGGTCCGTCCTATATGGTCCGCGGTCCGCCCTATATGGTCCGTCCTATATGGTCCACGGTCCGCCCTATATGGTCCGCCGTATATGGTCTGCGGTCCGTCGTATTCTCCCGGCAGGAGGGTAGGGGCCGATGTTGTGATGGTAAGTCCGAGGAAGATGGGCTGGATGGGCTGCCGATCCGCACCATTATTCAGCTGACTCAGGGTCAGCGGCGCTCAGCTGACCTGGCTAGTCCGAGACCAGTCTGGTCGGTCTGATCAGTCCGACCAGTCTGATCAGTCTGTTCTGTGTGGTCTGTCTGATCAGTCTGATTAGTCTGGTCAGTGTGGTCAGTGTGGTCACTGTGGTCTGTATGGTTTGTGTGGTCTGTGTGGTCTGTCTGATCAGTCTGATCAATCTGGTCAGTGTAGTCTGTGTGGTCAGTCTGATCAGTATGGTCAGTCTGATCAGTCTGGTCAGTGTGGTCAGTCTGTGTGGTCAGTCTGTGTGGTCAGTCTGGTCAGTTTGGTCAGTTTGGTCAGTCTGATCAGTCTGGTCATTCTGGTCAGTCTGGTCTGTGTAGTCAGTGTGGTCAGTCTGGTCTGTGGGGTCTGTCTGGTCTGTGTGTGATCTGTGTGGTCTGTTAGGTCAGAGTGGTCAGTGTGGTCCAAGGGGACTAAAGGCCATGGGGTCACTATAAAAGTTCGTTTTTTCAAAAGGACGCTGGCTCCAAGCATTTTTTT
This sequence comes from Amphibalanus amphitrite, assembly GCF_019059575.1. NCBI lineage: Eukaryota > Metazoa > Arthropoda > Thecostraca > Balanomorpha > Balanidae > Amphibalanus > Amphibalanus amphitrite. Next base: position 104,237 of record NW_024883131.1, on the reverse strand, counting down.
CGAATAAGCACGTGTTTTAGCGAGCAAAACGGGCAAAAACTGAACCTGAGAAACTCGAACGTCGCCTTATTTTAACATGCGAATTATTCCCGATAAATTCCATGCCTGCGTTTTGGAACTAGACATGAGAACAGTGGTGACGTCATGCTGTGGAACTTGCATTGCAATGCAATGCATAACTATCATGAAAAGAATCGCTTACTCGATTCGGGCCTCGGTAAGAGCAAAACCGAAGTTTTCCCAAAATTCGTTGGTAATGAATGCTTTCTTACGGACATTGGGTGCCAGCTGCCACCAGTGACGTCATCATATGCTCATTTTTGAAGTCACATTTTCCATGTATTTACAGAGCACAATTTGAAATCGATCATTTTTTTTCTACAAGAAATTCCTAGCCAGACGCTGAAGCTGCTAAAACTGACGTGAAAGCTTCGAGAATGAACTTTGAGCCAACGTCCTTTTGAAGAAAAAAAACGAACAATAGTGCAATTACTATTCAGTGTCATGCTTGCCTGATCGACATCCATATCATTCGGAACTTAACGAACTTAACACAATGTCATAATTCTCTATCTTTTCTGTAAGCAATTAAATCCGTTTGGTGACCGTTGATGACGTCACATGACCTTAGAGCTGTCTAATAGGAATTAATACATCAAGGTAGTCAAGGTTGGTAATAAATGACGTCATTTATGGTATAATAAGCCATTCCGACGAGTTTCAGTGAAAAATCAGGCAGTTGATTTTTCTCTTATTCACTTAGTGGGGGAGGACAAGAAATTGACCTGAACTTAGGCATCGATATCGAATTTCAGTGACAAAAAATTGTTTTTTTTTTGTCACTGAACGTTTGGTTTCTTGAAGCGTGCAGACGTGTTTTGCTGTGCTCTAGAAAACTTGGATTTTAGCCGAATATAGCTTGTTTTCATTAATGTATTACATATTGGCATGTTCCTAATTTGACGTAGATGCTATGGAACATACTTTTGTGTCATATAAGTATAAGATGTGTCTTTATTCTTACATCTAAAAGTTGATTTTTCTAGTCTTTTGTTTAAAAAAACTCAGTAAAAGTAGGGCAAAGTGCCCGTGATTTTTGCAGGAAGGCTCGTGCAGCTAAATAGAGTAGTTGTTCGTTTTCAAGATACCATTATCTGAATTATGAATTCACTGAATCGTATTCAGCGAAGATGCCGCGTAGAAAGAATTCTGTAAAAGGGAAAAACTCTCAAGATGGCCAAAAACAACATAATTCACTATCAGACAGCCAACCGCAGATCATCTCATCATCAGGAAATCCGTCAGTTGTTGTTTGCGAACAGTGCGGCATCAGAAACAGTAGAAAACATCACATTACGTGTGACTCATGCGGCCATCATTGGCATCTCACATGCGTTGGCCTGAAGCGGAGGGAGGCTGATTTTTTATCACGCTGGTGGTGCAAAAGATGTCTCGGCTTTGAGACTTCACTCAGCTCGCAGCCAGATCATTCCACCGCCAATGTTCTGCGCTCAACACCGGAGGCGGACATCCCATCAAGCGATGCTGGTGATCTGGCGTCCAGCTTAGCCAAGCTCAGACAAGATCGCCACGTTATTCGCCGCATCCCTAGAGGTGCTAGAATAGCTACAGCTGGTGCACTCACGACCCTACTCGAAGATACCGTACAGAATAACACGGGATCGACCTGGAAGAGACTGCTGCTGTTTCCATATCACGCTTTGTGTGTGCCGGAACGCGACAGTAGTCAAACACAGGACACGTCACTGACGTCGAAAATCAAACGCCAAGTCAACAGCTACATGACCTCAACCCCTCTAATACATGTCCAGTCATCGGTCGAGACCAACAGGGTGAAAAATCCTGTCCATGGGAAGCGTCAACGGCCTGAACATAACGAAGACGGACGCCTCCAACGGAGCGTGGCAGCCAAAATAGAAGACGGGGACGTGCGCGGAGCCATTCGTTTGCTCGCCTCCAAGGATCAGCTGGCCCAGAGCTCACAGGAGATAATCGACAGTCTGCAGCTCAAACACCCACCCTCCCCAGACGATCTGGCCTTACCAGCAGCGCCCGATGAGTCCATCCAGCCGTGTCAGGTCACCGAGCCCGAAGTGGCGGCCTCCATCGCCTCCTTTGATACCGGCTCCAGCGCTGGTCTTGACGGCCTACGACCAGCCCATCTCAAAGATCTGACCACCCGATCCACCGGGGAAGCTGGCGTGCGACTCATCTCAGTTCTCACGGCGCTCGTGAACCTTGTCCTCAGTGGTGACGTCCCAGCCTCTGCGCGTGATGCCTTCTTCGGCGGCGCCTTAACAGCGCTCCGGAAACCAGGTGGAGGTGTGAGACCGATCGCAGTGGGGAACACTTACCGACGCCTGGCGACCAAGGTGGCTCTGAAGCCAATCAGCGCCGAGCTGGGAGATCTCCTACGTCCAGTGCAGCTGGGATATGGCACCACAGGCGGATGCGAGGCAGCGGCACATGCAACGCGGCGATTCAATGACGAGCTCGGCGAGGGCAGTGCCATCATCAAAATCGAAATGCGCAACGCCTTCAACAGCATCCGAAGGGACCACTTCTTACACCAAGTTCGAGAGCGTGTGCCGTCACTTTTCCACCTACTGTGGCAAGCATACAGCGCACCAACTCCACTCTTCTACGAAACAGCAACAATCACATCGGCCACGGGACTTCAGCAAGGTGACCCGTGTGGTCCCGCTGTGTTTGCGCTGGCCATTGACCAAGTGGCCAGAGGGGTGACGGCACCATTCAACTGATGGTACCTCGACGACGGCACCATCGGTGGCCAGGTCAGCACCATCTGTTTGGACCTGCAGAAGCTAATACCGGCTATGGCCAGCATCGGTCTCAGTATCAACGCCAGGAAGTGCGAGATAATTCTGCCAGATGGCAGCGCTGATGAAGAGGCAATGCAGGCAGTGAGAAGAATTCACGAGCTTATCCCAGGTGCAGCTGTCCTCGGCGCTTCGGAGCAGACCATTCTTGGCGCTCCCATCACTGAAGCAGCAGCCGATGCCGTCATGGAAGAAAAACAGGGGGAGCTCAAGCACATGGTAGAGCGCTTACATCACTTGGACGCCCACACCGCGCTCTTCCTGCTACGCAACTGTATCTGGCTACCGAAGCTTCAATATCTGTTGCGAGCTTCTCCACTCCAGGGGGATGTCGTCCCGGTTCTTCCCATGTATTATTCGCCAATCAGCTTAACACTACCGGTGACGTCACTGGTGGACCGCCAATCGGGGCCGGCCGGCCGGGCCCGTAGAAGGCCAAACGCAGACGTTTTCAGAAAAGCGTAAGCCGTATAGATACAGTCGTGGATGGAGTTTTGCTGTGATTCGGCTCTCCAAGAGTGCGTCAGGGTACTCCAGGACCCGGGCAAAGGTCATAGTGAACCGGTATCTGATAAAATCCGCTCGCCACTTAGCAGCCGACTTCGACCCTTCACCCTCGTATAACACAAAAGCTTGCCGGTCATCAATCCTCCTGCATCTCTGCATCTGCTTACTACCTATATCGACCAGTTACTACAGCCGTTTTGGAGCGGCTCACGGCCGATAACACACCGGGCGTGCGCTAGTCGCCGGTGCTAAGCGCTAACCATTGAGTGCGCGTGGCCGACTGCCGCCCCGATGGCGCTGGCCCCCGACACCGGCGCGGCGCTGCTGACCCATGGAGGGGGGGGGGGGCTGCTTATAATTAGTTGAGCCGGAATTGGGATAAAAGCCAGTATGGGATGGAGATAGCTCAGCGAGACTAAGGGTTTGTGTGGTGCCCTCGGTAGGCCCCTCAAAATCATCCGTGTAGGGCCCTTAGGGCCGCCGGTTATTAAGCCTTTGGAGGCACTGGTGTGGGCCCTCACAGGTACCGGTGTGAGGCTCTCAGAGGCATTGGTGCGGGGTCCCCAGAGGCGCCGGTGAGGGTCCTCACAGCTGCCGTTGTGGGCCCTCAGAGACACTGCAGTGTGGGGTCGTTACAGTCGGGTGTGGGACCCTTAGAGCTGCTGGCTCGAACCCTTCACAGGCCGACAGGGGCTCTCGAGAGGTCTGCGATGCCTTTTGGAGCCCTGTGGAGTCCTTAGAGCCCAGCAAGGTGCACTCAGACGCCAGTGGGGCCCTCAGAGTCGTCGGTGTGGGGCCCTCAAAAGTCACCGGTGAGTGGCCGTCCGATGCGCAGGTCCCGTCTGAGGCCGTCAGAGGCTCCAGCGTTGAGCCCTCAGAGCCGCCGATATATGGCCTTAAGAAGCATTGGTTTCGGGACCTCATTCAGGGGTGCCGGTTGCACTCAGAGGTGACAGTGTTGGGCCCTCAGCTAGGCACCGGTGTGGGGCCTTCACAGCCGCCGGTGAGGGCCCTCGCAGGCGCCGTTGTGGGGGCCTTCAACCATGGGTCATCGCAGGCGTGTGTGGAACCCTTAGAGCTGCTGGTCCCTGATAGGCCGGTAAGGGCCCTCAGAGGCCGGCAAGTAGCCCTCAGAGGTCGCTAATAGGCCCTGAGAAGCCGGCAAGGGCCCTCAAAGGCCGACAAGGGACACTAAAAAGCCGGTGTGGGGCTCTTATGGAGAGAAGTGTGGCTCTTCGGAGCGCATAAGATGTTCTTCCGAGCCTTGTGGGGCCCTGCTGAGTCGAAAGATGCCAGCGTGGACCCTCAGCCGCCAATTGGCGTCGCAAGGCCCCTCGGGCCCGAGGCCCCCTAATCCGATAGGGACACGTGCCCCCTGCCCCCCCCCCCCGGGTGCAGATAGAGAATGCAACCGGCGGTGCGGGACACAACAATTGCAATCGTTCCAATCCCAATCGTTCCAACAATTGCAACGGGAGAATTCTCCCGTCGCGAGGTCGCCCATCCGACCCATATCCCATGATTGTCAACCCTGGGGCTCGGGTCGGCAATGTACCGGCAAGGAAATCAGCTTTAGGTGAGTAAAAAAGTTATTAGGAGTCATTAGTTGTCGTTACGTTCAGTAATAATAACTATACGGTGCCAAATGTACCCGACGTAAAGCTTGGAGCCGGGCGCCGCCCGGTCTCCACCAGTGACGTCACGCTAATGCTTAGCGACCGGTCCATTGGAAATCGCGGGATGATTCTACCTCTCTTATACGGCCTTGCTCCACTCTACCGGCAAGCCAGTCTGCTCAGCCAGCTGGACGCAGTCATGCAGTCGGCTCTGACAAGCATCAGCAACGTCAAGCTCACAGGAGCCAGTTGGGAACAGGCTGTTCTCCCGACTCGATATGGCGGTCTCGGACTCCGGCTCCTGGTCGATGTCGCTCTACCAAGCTACGTCTCTTCACTGCATGCCTGCCATGGAATCATCTACTCGTACTCCTGTTTACCAGACTCTATGACTGCATGTGTCACAGAAGAGCGTGAAAAGGCCGTCAACGACTGGCAAGAGGCAGCTGGAGGTGAAAACGTACCCGAAAGAGACGAACAGCTGAAGCAAAAGGCATGGGATGCAGTCCTGGCAAAACAGCAGCAGGAAAAACTGCTCTCAGAAGCAAATCAGTATGATCGTGCTCGTCTGCTGAGCACTGCAGCACCAGAAAGCGGTGCATGGCTCCATGCTGCACCGTCTGCCAACCTGGGAACACTTCTAGACCGAGAAACCCTGCGAGTTGCCATCGCCCTTCGCTTGGGAGCCGATGTCTGCCGTCCACACCGCTGCAGATGTGGCTCAATAGCGGACAGTAAGGGATACCATGCCCTTACCTGCAAGTTCAGCGCCGGGAGACACCCTAGACACACCGCGTTGAACGACATCGTAAGGCGAGCACTGCAGTCGGCAAGGATTCCCTCTCTTCTGGAGCCAACAGGAGTTGACCGTGGAGACGGCAAGCGCCCCGACGGCATCAGCATATTTCCTTTCAAAAACGGTATGTGCCTAGCTTGGGATGCCACGTGCGTCAACACATACGCCGATAGCCATGTGCTGGCAGCCGCTACCTCAGCCGGAACAGCTGCACGCGAAGCTGAAGTCAAGAAGCGCAAGAAGTACGATGATCTCACGCAGCGCTTCCACTTTGAACCTCTGGCCTTCGAGACATCTGGAGCTTGTGGTCCTTCCACAAAGGTGTTTGTTCGGGAGCTCGGTGCAAGGATCGCCTCCGTAACGGAAGACCGTCGAGAGACAGCCCAAGGCCATATATAGGAGGTAGCGACACTGAGCGATTTGTTTACAGCCAGTTTCGGACTCAGTGACGCAAATGTGTCGTCACGGGACAAAACAATATGGCCACCTCTAATGAGAACCAAGTGCAAGAAGTTCCCGGATGTAGCCAGCACTGACGTCACCGGGTCCGAAACCAATGACATCAGTACTGGACCTATGGCGAAGCAAAGTAGTGACACCCCCCTGGACAGCCTGGCTTTGGCAGCGGCTGGCTCTGGCTGTTGTCAGAGGAAACGCGGCAAGCATCCTGCAAACGGCTGAACATGAGGTGCAGCAGAAGCGGCGGGAACAAGAGACTGGCACGTGGAGGGGACGGACAGTGCAAAACCGGCGCAACGGGCTGCGGGAGGAGCCGCTGGGCGTCGGTGAGCTGCACTGCGCGTTGCCTAGCCGCAACCCACTGGACGACCCCGAGCTGGCGCAGTACCTGAAGCCACGCGCCGCTCCCCGGTCAGTCGATGAGAGAGTGGCAACTACTCAGGAGCTGACCGACCAGCTCCTGAGCATCGCGCCCAGCTGCTCCGAAGTGTCGCCAGGGTCGCCGCGCCCCAATCGGCTGGCCACCTACGCATCGCTGCTGGCTGAAATGAAACGGGACGCAGTGTCGGGGTACGTAGAGCCGGGTGGGTAGTATGGTAGCATCTGAGTGAGTGAATGAGCAGCGTGTTTTTGTGTGTGTTTTTATGTCATGTCATAGATGATAGATGTGTGTACACTGGGCATTGGACATTAGCTCAATTAGCAATTCCGTTCTTTCTGATGACGCCCCCAGTTTTAACCTAATGAATAACGATTTAGCCTTCAGGAGACAAAAATTGCTAAAATGTACGTTGTTTGCCAAAAAATTGTAGCTGATAATAGTCTTATCACATCCTGCAACTTTCAAAGGACTCGGTCATCTACTGTATCTCTGATACGGTGACGAAGTTGCAAAAAAGTGATTGGAGGTCGCGTCATTCAAGGTGACATGGTGACCTGCCCTTGAAAGATAAGAGGTTCAGGGTTGCACACGATGCGTAAATTGGAAGTGAAAATAGTTTTGCCGAATTTCGAGGCGCTACGCGATGCGATTTTTTCGTTATTTAACCCTCGCCGGACGAGGGGGGGCGGGGTGCCGCCCCCCATAGTTTTTTTTTTTTCGCAAGAGCGCCGAACACGCTGGCGATAGATAGCTGAAACTTAGCACACCTGACTTATGATTGAAGCCGGATTTTTTTGACATCAACCGCGTTTTCAGGTCAGGTCAGGTCACTGACCTATGACGTCATAAGTAAACCTCTGCACGGTCTTCAGACGTCGCAACTTCGCAGCGCCCTCACTGCCAGAGGAGCTTTCACAGGGAAATGAAACTTGCAGGATGTAGTATCCATTACGAGTCTCACAACTTCTATATCTCGAATTTTTCCTAAAGGTCATATGAGGTGAGGTCATTTTCGTGACCTTGCCATTATAAGTCAACGGGGAAAATGAAAATTGCTATTCTGGCGCCGGGAACGATCTCCAACTAGCTAAAGCACACATAATTGTGATTTGATGCACTCCTTGCAAGGTTAGATGCTTCACTTTTGCAATGTAGACCTTGCGTGACGTCATTTATGACGTCATCAAGGTCATATTAGTTTTTCGTCAATAACTCCCGATCAAAATGAGCTAGCGAGTCGGGAAAGCCACCAATGGACTCAAGAAGACCTGCCGAAGCGAATTATATGCGACATGATCTCTTTCGACCAGCTTCGTGACCTGGGGACGCTGACCTGACCGTGACCTTAGGTCAACACCCTAAGTTGACCTGACCAAAACAGAAAGTATATCATTCGACGCGCCTGAGCAAGACGAACACGATGCTGCCAAAGTCGCGGCTCTGCGGCCGTTTTTTGCGAAGTTATTCACCAAAAACTGAATCGTGCCTTGGGGCACTAGACCTGACCTCAGAGGTCACGGGTTGACCTAGGACCTTAAAATCGGGTACCAATCTCTGCGTCTCGTAACGGTGCACACGCTCGTTTTTCCGCGACGCGCTAGCTCCGCCAGGGGCGAAACGGCGAGGGGGGTCATACACGCCCCCCCCCCCTCTCCGCCGGCGCGTATGCAGAAAACCAATAGGTCCGGAGAGGGTTAAAAACAGTGGCTGATAACCGTCCCCCGGTCGGTGCGGGAGTTAAAAGTACTTGATAGCATAATGCAGAAGGCTGTCAAGGAGCAGGAGGAGCTTTCATATGCAAAACGTGTGTATGTGACATATTCAACTGCTAACTTAACCCGCACACCAACGGGGAGCGGTCTGCGCCAACTTAGAACCGACGGGGGGCGGTTGACCGCCCCCCCCCCTGAGGTCTCGAAAACGAAGCAAGATAGCGACAAGCGGTAAACGGCATGGGGTACGCAGAGACAAGGTCTACAATTTTTACAAAGATCATTTTCAAGTCAGGGCAAAGATGACGTCACAGGGATCAAAGAAGTCAAAATGGCGGCGCTAGATGTTGAAAGTTATTTGAGTTTTTATCAAATAACTTTCGAATTAGCAAAGCTAGGAACAAACTAAAGGCATCATCGTGATCCTCTCGTTAATCCGCATAGAATCATATATGTGTTGACCTCGAAAGGTCAAGGTCAAAGGTTGACCCCAGGTCACGTGAGCTCAAGGTCATCATGTATATAATTCAATGCGCCTTGACGAGCTGAACACAATGAGACCATCTGCGCGGCTGCATCTTGTTCCTGTAAGGAGTTATTAGCAAAAAACATTTGGTGACCCTTGATGACGTCACATGACCTTACAGCTGCCCAAGAGCAAAAGAGGCCTCAAGCTAGTCAAGGATGATTGTATATGAAATCACTCATGGTATATTGGGTTATTCCGACGCGATTTAGGGGGAAAACACGGGGTTGATTTTCCCCCCATTGGCTTATGTGGAGGTCAAGAAATCGACCTGACCTTAGGTCATCAATATCAAAATTCCGAGAAATAGAATTGTAGCCATCATCAACCTCATTACATCCTACGACGTTCATAGGCCTCCGTCATCTACTGTAGCTCTGACACGGTGACAAAATTGCAAAAAAGTGATTTGAGGTTGGCTCACTCCAAGTGACCTGGTGACCTGACCTTGAGAGGTAAGAGCTGCAAACATGCACACCATGTGTAAAATTGATGAGGGAAAAGTCATGCCAAATTTTGCGGCGCCATGGTTTTTCCGCTATCCGCTAAAAACCTCAGGGGGCGGTAAATCGCCCCCCTTCCGTCGGTGCGCGGGCATTCTGCCACCCGGCGGCATCGAACAGCGCCCCGCCCAATTCGCCCGTGCGGCCAAGGCTACAGTCTGTCCGGCGATGGCGACCGCCCGACGATGAACCGTGTCAGGGGAAGGAGGTGCGACATCCGTGTGCGGTGTGCTGTCTTGAATCGTCCGTTTGTATTGAGAGAGAGAGAGAGAGCGAATGTCCAGTGATTGAATCTGTATGCCTGTGTTTCTTGTCCCCGCATGTTTTTGTTTGTACCCGACTCAGACTCTGGACTATAATTGTCACACGCTGTGTGGATCGTCCATGATGGTAATACATGCATACACATACACATACACAAAAGATTTTCCACTCTCAACGGTCGATTACAATCAACCTCCACTCTTCACTTATATGGCCTTGCGCTCTTCAACATACATACTCATGTACTTTTCTGGTGTTTGTTGATGCATACACGTGATGTTTTATATTGATAGAGACAAGTAGAAAAACACGGAACAAAAAGTGCATGGACGAGTTTCGATTATTAAATCTTCATCAGCATGTCATAACCACAGAGAAACAAGATATCTTGTTTTGATGATTGGTAAGAAAACAATATATCTTGTTTTCTCTGTGGTTATGTCATGCTGATGAAGATTTAATAATCGAAAAGCGTCCATGCACTATTTGTTCTGTGTTTTTCTGCACATGAGGTTAATGATTGTTTACGGCGAATCCTCGTGTTTGAAGCTTATCAACCTGTTATAACGTATTGGGATGTTGAAGCTTTTTTTTCAGCATCAGTTTATTACACACCAGTCAGCGGACACAGCTCACAATATACAGCGCCGCGGTCATTCAACGTGATCAGCAAAACCCAACGCGGTACGGGCCCGCTTTGGACACTGTCAGCGGCCGTACCGAGCATTGAGTACCGCAGGCAGCGGTACACAGTACCAAGGGTACGCAGTACTTCGGTACACAGTACACTGGCACTCAGAGATACAGACACTCAGCTCGGTACGACCCCTCGCGCGGCGGTCTTAGGGAAGTTGAAGTTTGTGTCGGGATGTTATACAGCTCAGCGGTATACCTATATTCCCGTCAGATCTGGTGATAAGCGAGTGTGCTGACGGATCATTGATTGCTTTTTTCAGAGGCGACTGCTGACTGGGACAATCCGTTCCTCTCTGCCGATACGTCCGACGACTACATCAAAGACGTGGATGAATCCAATGCGGTCCTTACAGTATACGAGGACGTCCCGATTGGTCACAAGATAGCCGAGCTCAACATCGTGGCACAGACAGGTGAGTGAACCTTTTCTAGTTAGGGCGTCACGGTGATGAAACTTAACCCGCGCCCTGATGGGGGGGCCATTTTGGCCCCCCCTGTGGTTTTTCTTAAATAGCGAGAAAACGGCGGCGCGCAGCGCCGCCAAATTTTGGGTACCTTACCGCGCATCAATTTGACACCTTCACACAAATTTCAAGTCACAGGTCACCTCAGGTCAGGAGTTATTGAGGTCAAACTGAGGTCATGTTCGAGTAAAAATGAACAAAAAACATGGCATCTTTAAACGCTCACAAATTCTACAGATAACAAGCAATTTTAAAGTTCTTTATGTGGTTGTGTAGAGAAACGACGGCGCTACAAAACTGCTATCTCGGATTTTCGAAATTTTGGGATTTTGACCCCCAAAAATAAAAAAAATGATTTTTTTAGAAAAACTCAAAAAATTTCCAAAAAAATTTCGTATTTCGAAAAAACCGGAATATATGTGATAGTCCCTGCGCTCTTCGATATACATACCAAATTTTAGATCGATACCTCTTTTTTTGGCCAAGTTATAGCGAAAAAACTGTTAAAAATTGATGACGTCAAATTTTTGAACTCAATTTTTAGCAATTCTAGACCTCGTAGCGCAAAACGGAGACCACCATTGAACTCCCCGTGACGAGCTGCATCGAATCGATACCCATTTTATGCAAAAATATCAACTTTGAAATTTGACCTAATTTGACCTGACCTTGACCTGACCTTGACCTGACCTTGACTAAAACGTGACCTAAGCTGGCCCTTAAGTCTGTCTGACCCACATAATCGCATTTGTCATGTAAAATGGACCATAAAACATGTATCACACGACACTTTCATATTGTGACCCCCCAGTGACCTGACCTCTGTGACCTGACCTGGTATCAGTGACCTCAAATAGCAAAATATGTGTTTGAAGAACATTTCCCCATCGCCGATTTTCAATGAAATGCATTTTACTCGATTTTACAACGCATTTCTTGAAATGCCTGTAAACGGTGAAAATTCGACCTTTGACCTGACCTGTGACGTCATCGGTTTTACCGAGGTCAATGAAATTGGGTCACAAGGTAGTTCCCCGTTGGGGCTATCCAACACCGTTTACCGCTTGTCGCTATGTTGCGTGGTTCTCGAGATCTGAGGGGGGGGGGCCAAAATGGCCCCCCCCCATCAGACCGCGTTGCTCGGCAGACCCCATCTGGGCGCGGGTTAACCCGGCACCGCCTGGGCTATTTCCGTACCCACGACAGCCTGAGAAGGGGTCGGATCCGACCCCCCCCCCTGTTATCTCGAGAACCAATGGTCGTATCGAGCCCCGCGAGGCGGCGTTCGAAAAGGTCTCTACGAGACCTTCCCAAAGCACTCTTAACATTTTAAGATTGAGGTCAACTTTCGGGTCAAGGTCAGGTCAAAGGTCAAATTCGGGGGTTTTGCATGATTAGGCTTACGGACAGCGGAATTGATAGCTACTGCTCGAAACTGACCAAAAATGACCTCAAAGGACTAGTGAAGGTACCATGTGCGTATAGGGGTCATACTAAGTACGGGTCAAGGTCAGGTCAGGTCACGAAAGGTCACGTTTTCACTTTCTGCTACATGGGCGTGCGACACATGTTTTATGGCTTATTTTTCACGCCGAATCCGATGGTAATGGTTATATGTGACCCCAAGTCACTTTGCTGGTGATAAAAGTGCAATGAAAGCATACAAAAATCGTTTATACCATGCATAACTAAACGAGGGCTAAGAAAAAAGTCAATTTTTCAACTTTTTATTTTTGACATAAAAATGTACTTTTCTAGACGAGCTTTGTCCCAGGAATCTAGTGGTGCCATTTGTTTTCTCATGCGATGTTCAGAAGTGCCTCTAATTCACGAAAATGCTTATGACGTCACCATGCCCTATGCATGTTGGAGCTATTTCTTACAATTTGGGGGTCAAAAATCAAGATAGAAAGTTGAAACTTGGGGCATTAAATGTTTTTATAGAGCTCTACAACATATATTCCGGTTTTTTGGAAATTCCCAAAATTTTGGATTTTATGAGCTGTTTTCCAAAAAAATATAGTTTTTTGACTTTTTAGGGGTGAAAAACGCATTTTATGGAAAATCCGAGATAGCCATTTTAAAGAACTCGTTGAGCTGCGTCTTTTTCAGTCCTTAATTTGTAATTTTCCCTAAACCCTGATTTTTGGGGATTTTTTAAACATTTACCACTTTTTGACCAAAAACGCCATGTAGTTACATCACTAAAATCAATATATCTGAAAATTGAAATTTTTTCTTAACAATTAGGGGAAGTTGGGGCAATGCCGGAATTGGGGCAAAGCCGAAATTCGAGATATTTCGAAAACCGTAAGACATGGATGCCACCTGTCAGTGATGCTCTGAAGCTTAAGTGACTACAATTATCGCATGTTTGTTACGAGTCGTCATTCGGAATACTTCGACTGTGAGGGCGCCAAGAGCGTTTTCAAGGTACGTTTCCCTTGTACTACATGCGCCTTTGAAGCTGCATTTTTTACTCATTATGCTACCGTTTGTCTGGCCAATTCGGTCAAGTAATCTTTAGCATGTCTTTGCATAAGTGTGCTGCCTATTTGAAATTTATACAGCACGTTGAAAAGTTATGGGCCTGCAAATGAAAGTATGGCTGGCTGGGGTAATGCCGAAAACGTGCGATTACGCACGTGTTAAAAGCACGCTACGTGGACTTTAGTGCTGTAGAATAGCAACGCGTATTTTTAGTCACACAAATTACACTTTCAACCGACACAACGGCCTGTTACCTATAAGGAATGATTTACCTGGCATTTTCTTATTATATCACACAATTATAACTTCCAGTGTGCACCGCGTCCTCAAGCTCTTGAAACGTGTGTCAGCTTTGATGAATTCTGGATAAAGTTTGAGATAAAATGGCAAAACATCAATGTCGGCATTCCCCGTAGATCATTTCTCCCATTTTCGGCTTTCCCCGCAGTCCGGGGCAAAGCCGAAAAAGTCACTTCTTTGATATTTTTAGTTTGTGCGCTTAACGGTATGCGAATTCATCAAATGCGCCTGGTATGTTTGAAAGGCAAAAGACTGGCCTCTCGAATGACGCCAACAAGAATAGCGTATGTTGTCTACCTTGCGTGCTACGGGCGTCAGAAAAAAAGTCTTCGGCGTTCCCCCAACTTCCCCTACACAGGAGACGTCAAATTGATGGGGGAGAAGGTATGCCAAGTTTCAAGTAGATAGCGAAAGTGGTTCATGAGTTATTCAAGAAAAATGGGGGGGGGGGGTCGGATCCGACCCCCCAGGCGGTCGCGGGTTAACTTCGCTCTCCTGATACTATATACATATCAATGCAGGCTAGCGAACCATTATCCGTTAGGCGGCACGGGCGGACATCGATAGCAGCGCCTCTATCGGTCACTAGGAAAAGCTGGGCTGTAGGCGACGAAATACCGGCTGAGTTGTCACACGTTGAATAGGTTTATAGACATCAGTCTTGTGAAAAAGTTGAACTTTTGCCTTCAATATTTCTACAGGCAATTTTAGAAGTGTCTTCACATAGATTACAAAACCGTTTAGATTATTGTATTCACTTCAAGCCTTCCCTATTGTCCTTGACAAAGATGCGGGAACTATTTCTAATTAGTGTTTCTAGCTTAGTAAAAATATATTGTGGAAACGATGGAAAAAGCATAAATGGAAGATTTTAAATGCAATTTTCTCTAACAATTAATGGTAAATTATCTACACATCAAGGAAAAGGTACATGCTAACTGATAATTTAAAGTTCTTGGGGCCAGTTGTTTTCTTCTTTTCTTACGTCGCCCCAATGGCCGCGAAAACACTTGTGATAACGCCTATCGCAAGGTTTGCGATAGGTAAGTATTTTACCTATGGCGTAACCCTGGCAGATTTATTTTTATATATGCCCTCCGCCGCATTGGCCGTACATATTTACAGCGTCAAACGTACAGGGGATGGTCTCCCTGACGTTCGGCCATGATCGATCTAGAGCTTCCAGAAAAACGAGCGTGTTGCCCGCTCATTCATTCATTCATTCATTCATTCATTCATTCATTCATTTATTCATTTATTTCGTATGATCTCCATAGCATGACTTTTATGATCAAGTGTGAATACAAAGTAGTGAAAGCAAGCGAATAAAACACGACGAAAATGAACAAGAAGTAAGATGCATACAACAACGCTAAAATCAATTCGAGTGTTGACTACCTAGCGTCTGCATCCCGCCCTCCAGGCTACACATTCCGCTTAAAACTGGCTACGCTGGCATCCCTCACGTTAGCCGGGGCCTCGTTCCATATCGACAGCGCCCTGTAGCTGAAGAATCGCTTTGTCATCTGGGGCGTTCCACGACAAATCGACAAATAAAAAATTAAATTTGCACCCTCATATTTTATTCTTCGTTGAAAACTGGTGTAAGGGGTTGTGATGGGCGGGGAAGCCAGCTGTGGCAAGGATTTTTTCTTCGAACAACGGTTTCCGAGATATAGCCTCGGGCAATTCTTGGTGTTCGCGCTGCAGCCCTATGTTTGGCGGCCTATAACTCAGAAATTATTGGTTTTTTACGATAAAAACTTCATATGGTTCAACTCACAATCAACCAACAAACATTTTGGCTATCTCGGATTTTCAATTTTTGAAAATTTTGATCACGTGACCTTTTGTCCTATTTTTCGAAGTGACCTCGATATTTTCCCCACTGAAAGTTGCAATTTTGTCTGATGACGATTAAAGCCTTATCGATTGTCATTCATATGCGATAATAAAAAAGTGGTTATCGCCCTGCGTTGACCTCAGGTCAGGTCATTTTTATGACCTGTCCATTATTACGAGCGGGAGCGACAGCGAAATCTCCAGAATAAAGCAAGATAGCGACAAGCGGTAAACGGTAAAGGGTACACACGGATAAGGTCTATAATTTTTACTCAGGTCATTTTCAGGTCAGGTCAAAGATGACGTCACAGGAGCTAAAAGGAAGTCAAAATAGCGGCACTATACATATATATGAAGTTTTTCTCGAATAACTTTCAAGGTATCCCAGCTAGGAACAAACTAATAGCACCATCGTGATTCTCTCGTCCATCCGCATCGAAACATATGTATGTTGACCTCGAAAGGTCGAAAGGTCAAAAATTGACCTTAGATCACGTGACCTAAGGTCAACTTTTGACCTTTCGACCTTTCGAGGTCAACATACATATGTTTCGATGCGGATCGACGAGAGGATCACGATGGTGCTATTAGTTTGTTCCTAGCTGGGATACCTTGAAAGTAATTCGAGAAAAACTTCATATATATGTAAAGTGCCGCTATTTTGACTTCCTTTTAGCTCCTGTGACGTCATCTTTGACCTGACCTGAAAATGACCTCAGTAAAAATTATAGACCTTATCCATGTGTACCCTTTACCGTTTACAGCTTGTCGCTATCTTGCTTTATTCTCGAGATCTCGCTGTCGCTCCCGCTCGTAATAATGGACAGGTCATAAAAATGACCTGACCTGAGGTCAACGCAGGGCGATAACCATTTTTTTATTATCGCATATGAATGACAATTGATAAGGCTTTAATTGTCATCAGACAAAATTGCAACTTTCAGTGGGGAAAATATCAAGGTCACACTTCGAAAAATAGGACAAAAGGTCACGTGATCAAAATTTTCAAAAATTGAAAATCCGAGATGGCCAACATTTTTGTTGGCTGATTGTGAGTAAAGCCATATGAAGTTTTTATCGTAAAAAACCAATAGTTTCTGAGTTATAGGCCGCCAAACATAGGGCTGCAGTGCGAACTCCAAGAATTGCCCGAGGCTATATCTCGGAAACCGTTGTTCGAAGAAAAAAAATCCTTGCCACAGCTGGCTTCCCCGCCCATCACAACCCATTAGACCAATTTTAAGCAAAAAATAAAATATGAGGGTGCAGGGCACTTGTCGATTTGTCGTGGAACGCCCCATCTCTGTGCGGACACGCGGCAGTTCCAGTTGTCCGGCGGCTGTGCCTCGCTTGTCCCTGACAAATACACAAGATCGCTATCTTAACTCGCGCCCCGCTGGGCTATTCAGCCATACGCGCCCTGCTGGGAGGGGGGCAGATTCTGCCCCCCCCAGTTCGGAAGTTAGACGGGGGGGCAGATTCTGCCCCCCTGTCTAACTTCCGAACCGATGGTCGTAGAAAGATGGGGAAAACAGCAATCGAAAGCTCTCAACAAGGCGGCGCTTAACAGCCCAATTTTTTGCTTAAGTAGGTCAGAGGTCAGGTCAAGGTCAGGTCAAGGGTACAAAATGCAAGTTTCTACAGTATCGGCCTTGCACCGTAGTTGCCGAAGAATGGACTGAGACTGATTGCCCAAAACGTGTTCTTAGACTACCAAGACAATATTCGTTGCATACAATGTCGTTCAAAGGTCAAGGTCAAGGTCAAGTCAGGTCAGGTCACCAAAAACAAAATATAAAAAAGGGTATGTGCAACACATGTTTTATGGGTCATTTTACTCATAGAATTCAATAGGTACACTCAATAAGTGATATTGACCACATCTGGATGAATTATAGGTCGAGTTTAGTTCAAGGTGAGGTCAAGTGAGGTCAAATTTTGAAGTTGGTTGTTAAGGCCTAAAGAGGTGTCTATCTGATGCAGTTTTTCACGGTGAAGCGAATGGTGCTCTGTTTGTTTCCGTACGTGGTTTATAACTTCCAAAAAATCAATTTTTCAAAAAAAATGTTGTCGTGACGTAATATGATTTTGAATACCTCCCACATTTTTGAAATGATTCTTCTGAAAATTGGTATGTAGGTGTACATAGACCACTTCTCTGACACATTCCGGTTTATTTGACCAGTATAACACCTTTTGGGGTGACTAACGGAGCGAGCGAGAGGGTGGGCCTTGCACATGCGAAATTGTGAAGGGGTACGTCCAACTGACTTGTGCACGGCACCCTACTAACCGGTCTCTAGTGATGTGCCAAATTTGGGCACAATCAGCCCAGCCGTTCTCGAGATCTGGAAGCTGCACCCTGCACGTGCGCACGTGCAAAATGGGTCCCAACTGACTTGTGCAGTGGGTGTCTCGAAAGTGGGGTCAAAAAAATTAATTCACTTCCTATAGCAAAAACCACTTGCATCTAGCCTTATTATGACATGAAATGATGATTAAAAATTTTTCATTTAATGTTAAGAACCAGCGCACCTCGTCTATTGTAACCCTTTCCTGACAATTTCAGGCGTTGCAGTCTCCATAGGCTTTCTTCGGTGTTATTCTCACGTAAACCGTGTAAATGCGTTCTCGCTTCAGCTTGCGATCTTTCAACGAATCAATACATCTGTTGCATAAACATTTACTAAAACACTTTCCTAGCGCAACATATCCAAAAATTGCTACCTGAGTTGATAATCATCCTGCTGACAGTAGGTTGTGCTAAAAGCTAATATCCATGTCGCTGACGAGGTAAAATGCAGTAAGAATGCCAACACACATGGTATACCTACGGCGTTTTCTACGTTTCTGTCTTGCTCTTGAGCGCACTCCATTCCAATTTTTTGTCCGGATAAGTGGGAGGTCGAGCCTTGACTTCGCACGGCTGACAATGATATCGGCCGTCATGGCCGACACGCTTCTGCGACACTCTTCTGCGCTAGCAGCATTCCTCTGCTTCAGGAATCATCGGAAAACATCGCTTCTCCACGGAAGCTGCGTGCGAGGAAGACGGGCGGATCCAGATTTGCATTTTTTTTTGGGGGGGGGGGCAACTCATGTACCTAGGAGCCAAACCTAGCGTAACCCCAAATCCTATTTTCTCATCGGATTTAGGCCAGTTATTTTTCGTCACAGCCCTGACACGATGAACATTTTTTTTAATTAGAAAGAAAAAATATAGACATGGTAACCCACCCGACCCATGCCTTTATATCACTTTGTATAAACACTTCACATTGCTTTTGTCGACCAGTTAACCCGCTCCGGGTCGATGCTTGGCGCAACCTTTGCGGGCCGGGAGGTGGTAAAACACCCCCTGTTTAACTCGGCTCCTGGGCCACGCACTGATTGAACTATGTTTCATTATCGTTGGGGGGGGGGGGGGGGTCAAACAGGCCACTTTAGGCCTTTGAGGGGGCATAGCCCTAAATGCCCCCTCCCTGCAGATCCGCCAGTGTAAGAGACCATTGGAGATGGAGGAAGCTCTGCTGGGTGGACATTCAGGACCGGGACCACGGTCTGGTTACGGGTACTTGGACCGGGCTTTGCCATGGCCTGAGAATGAATGAGTAACTTCACCACCAATGCATACATCGACAGTCGACACCATCACGAGAGTTCAATCAACACTGGCGCGGCCGCAGCCCCTCGAGGTGAAACTCACCAAGCCTCCAGGCGGCTGCGGGCGTCGTTCTCGTCCTCGCCGAGTGGCAAGTAGGCTCTGGACACGAGACGGCTCACAATTGTGGCTTGGGTACTATGATTATGGTTAGAGCAGACGAAAGTTATCAGTGTGCTGCTGCCGCGGTCGGGCTCGAGGGGCTCGAGTGTCGACTAGGCGTCTGTGGCGCTAGCGTGTCTGGTCCGAGTTCCGACTGAGATTATGGGCTGGTGCCGGACGTGGTTTGCCCAGAGTTTAGCTGCGCTGAAGCGAAGGTCGCATTACAGGCGTGACTTTAAAAAGTGTATCGACAACGTCTACACTAAATAAAGTCAATTAACTACTGACCTGAAACTACGCTTAAACTCTTCACCCACGAACTCTGCCTGAGACTTTCGTGAAAACCACCGTACTATTACTGCCACTAACACCAAGCAAAACCAATGGAGACTGCAACGCCCGAAAAGTAGGTGCAAGCTTTTGGAAATCGCGACTGCGCTTGTTGAAGACAATGGCTCATAATTTTTTAATTGCGATTTTCGAAACCAGCAGACTCGATTGCAAATGCTTTGGGCTATAGGCATGTCAACTTTATTTTTCGAATGTGCACGGCACCCTACTAACCGGTTCCTAACTGTGTACCAAATTTGAACGCAATCGGGCGAGCCGTTCTCGAGATCTGGAAACGACCCCTGCACGTGCGCACGTGCAGCAGCACCCCAACTCTGGCACATGGATATGCAGTGCCTAGTGGGTGCCTACCTACATACATGCCGGCAGCGCAATCGGCCCAGTAGTTACCGAGATATTGCAACAATAACAAAACTGACACCTCTTCGTTTTGCACGTGGCACGTGCATAAGAGGTCACCCACATGCATCAGGAATAGTCCAATACTTGGTAGAAGGAATGAAGCTACCCTACAAAAATTACCGCATGTAAATCGGTCAAGTGGTTGCTGAGATATAAGCCTCGCAAAAGCGTCCGCACGGCCGGCCGGCCGGCCGGCCGGCCGCTCATACTCAGAAATTTCGGGTAATCTATGGAAAGACTCCGCTCGCTTCGCTCGCTCCGTAATAAACTCAGTTTTTTTTTAAAAGAAAAAATGGGCCAATATCAAAAAAAATCACAAAAAACGAGAGAGCCATTTGATAGACAAAGTAGCATCACGTATGACCTTTTTTGTTACGTCTTGATTCCTTTAACCCTCGCCGGCACAGGGGGAGGGGGGGGGGGTTGATGCAACCCCCGTAAAGTTTTTCATAAATAACTCGCGTAAAAAGCGGCAGATCGCGACGAAACTTTAATTACCCTCGCATTGATCAATTTTACACCTACCCTGAAAAATTCATGACTCTGGCCCAAATGACCTTTGACCTGTGACCTCTTTTTCGAGACCATCTTTGGCCGGAATCGCGATTCGGCGTATGTCGGCTCGCATTAGCCGCGTGTTTGCAAGCTTTTCGTGGTTTCAAACGTTCAGACATGTGATTTGATGTTGCTCCCATACATTAGGGTGGGTGTCAAAGTCACCTGAAGTCTAGGTCAGGTCATTGACCTTAAGTGACCTCCGGTGACCTCGGTTCACTTTTTTGAGTTTTACATGTTTCTAGGCTAGTTTTTGGAGCTAAGTTCGAATTTAGCAACCATTTGAACATTTGCGAAAGAGTTTTGGTGCCTTCGCAGCATGTTACGAAGCTGTCAGAGGCGGTTGACACGTATTACGAATACCCGTCACAACCTCTACCGGTTGACCTGATCTGACCTGACCTGACCTGACCTGACCCGACCTGGTCTAAATGCTTAAAGACATCATCTCTGATCAAAACTAACACGATATTCGTGATCAGCACCCCGGAAAACCACATAGCAGCCACACTTTACGACTTTCTAACAGGTCCCGATTTTCCCGATTTTCGGGGGACCTGACCTGGAAGGTCACCCGATGGCCTAGGACCTTAAAGTTGGGTGTCATCGGCTTCCTCTCGTGACGGGCAACACGCTTGCTTTTTCCGCGAAGCTCTAGCTCGATCAGGGGCCAAACGCGAGGGGGGGTCGTACCAACCCCCCTTGTGCCGTCGAAGGACGCAAAATGGCCTGTGCCGGCGAGGGTTAACCCGGCACCGCCTGGGCTATTTCCGTACCCACGACAGCCTGGGGGGGGGGGGGGGTCGGATCCGACCCCCCTGTTATCTCGAGAACCAATGGTCGTATCGAGCCCCGCGAGCCGGCGTTCGAAAGGTCTCTACGAGACCTCCCCAAAGCACTCTTAAGATTTTAAGATTGAGGTCAACTTTCGGGTCAAGGTCAGGTCAAAGGTCAATGTCAGGGGTTTTGCATGATTAGGCTTATGGACAGCGGAATCGATAGCTGCTGCTCGAAACTCACCAAAAATACCTCTAAGGCCTAGTGAAGGTGCCATGTGCGTATAGGGGTCATACTAAGTACGGGTCAAAGTCAGGTCAGGTCACGAAAGGTCACGTTTTCACTTTATGCTACATGGGCGTGTGACACATGTTTTATGGCTTATTTTTCACGCCGAATCCGATGGTAATGGTTATATGTGACCCCAAGTCACTTTGCTGGTGATAAGTGTGCGTTGAAAGCATAAAAAATCGTTTCTACCATACATAACTAAACGAGGGCTAAGAAAAAGTCAATTTTTCAACTTTAATTTTTGACATAAAAATGCACTTTTCTAGACGAGCTTTGTCTCAGGAATCTAGTGGTGCCATTTGTTTTTACATGCGATGTTCAGAAGTGCCTCTATTTCACGAAAATGCTTATAACGTCACCATGCCCCATGCATGTTGGAGCTATTTTTACAATTTGGGGGCAAAAATGAAGATAGAAAGTTGAAATTTAGAGCATCTAATGTTATAATAGAGCTCTACAACATATATTCCGGTTTTCTGGAAATTCTAAAATTTTGGATTTTATTAGCTGTTTTCCAAATTTTTTTAGTTTTTTTTTTGAATTTTTAGGGGTAAAAAACGCATTTTATGGAAAATCCGTGATAGCCATGTTAAAGAACTCGTTAAGCTGCGTCTTTTCATGTCCTTCATTTGCAATTTGCTTCGAACCCTGATTTTTGGTGATTTTTAAAACGTTTACCACTTTTTGACTAAAAATGCCATGTAGTTACATCACTAAAATCGATATATCTCAAACATTTTTGAAAGTTTTTTCTTAAAAAGTTCACAGGAGACGTCAAATTGATAGGGGAGAAGGTATGCCAAGTGTCAAGTAGATAGCGAAAGTGGTTCATGAGTTATTCAAGGAAAACGGAGGGGGGTCGGATCCGACCCCCAGGCGGTCGCGGGTTAAAAGAACGTTTTTTATAGAAAACAGAACGAATGGATCTCTAATTGAATGAATGTTCCGAAAGGCGAATGGGATTTGTAGGGCTCTGGATGAAATACAGCTATATTCGTAATATTTTACAGTTGTGTGTTGCACAAATTTAAGTCACTTTTGAAGATGCAAAACTATTTGCACGTGTTTTGGTAAAAGTTTTTGCCCACGGGCAAAAATGTTTTACCAGATCAAATAACATTGAGCCTGAAATTTTTACCACACGCTCGCGCATATTGTAAAGGGATATCTCGGCATACGGTAAAAAGTTAGTATTGCAATCAGTTTTACCATTTGGTTTGATTTTCGGTATTTTCCTATTGTTTTGGTTGGCATTTGGTTTGGTATCGGTTTCCAAATTTTTCGTATTTGACATCACTAATTCAAGCCTGCCAGATCCCCATCAGCAGGGTAGGGCAAAGATGCACTTGATGTAGGTATGTCTCAACTTAATCCATAAGAACATTGGTGGTAGCACAGCGCAGCCCAGAGAGCAGACTCTATTACAGGTGTTCGATCGATGTTCATTGCAGGTGACCCGGTGGTGGTGACGCAGCAGGACAAAACTGATGAAATCCGGTTCAGCTTCGACGGCAACATCACCAAGCAAAATGTCTACATTCAGAGCGCTCTTGACCGGGAGAAGACGGTTAGTCGTGTACCTCCGCGATCATGATTCTCTGTGGAAGTAACTTGCATCTTCCTAAGTAACTAAGAAGTAACTTGCATCGTCTAAACGCGTTACGCGGCGACGTCAAACTTTCCGTACCTTATCATTCATCAATTTCACAGGTTTCCTGATAATTTAAGCGAAATCCTTTGATTTTTTAAAAGAAAATGACGTTTTAGTGACGTCATGTTCGCAATTTTCGCCTCAAAAACGGCAAAAATTTCAAACGCCGCCAAAATCCTCATTACGAGCGAGCGAGCGCAGCGACCGAGGGAGTTCATACTGAACTCCCTCGGGAAAATCCTGAGTATGAGACGCTCTTCAAAAGCTAGATCTTAGGAACGGGACATCCGATTGACAAGCGGTCTTCTTTACTGAATGTCACTTGGACGTAAAAGTTCTGTGGTGTGATGGTCACCATGCGTTCTTGCCAACCACCGCACGTGGCGCGTGGTAAAGTTGAACTTTATTTAAGAACCCCAAAAATTGCAACCTCAATAACGGCACAACGGCTGGGCCGATTGAATTCAAACTCGGAACAGAGTTAAGTCTCTATCAGATAATTCATCTGCATGTGTTGACCCGCGTCCCGTAGGGCTACCGGCGGACCCTACCACCCGTAGGGGGGGGGGGCGTTTCGGCCCCCCTAAGATCTCGGAAATTTACCGGCCGATTTTCAAAATTCAAACGACGTTCGATAGCCCCACCCGGGAACTACCTTGTGACCAAAATTTCATCGACCTAGGTCAAACCGATGACGTCACAGGTCAGGTCAAAGGTCGGATTTTCACCGTTCACAGGCATTTCAAGAAATGTGTTGTGAAATCGAGTAAATTAGTAAGTTATTGAAAACCATCGAGGGTACATTGTTCGTCAAACACATACTTCGCTATCTGAGGTCAATGATACCAGGTCAGGTCACAGAGGCCAGGTCACTAGGGGTCACCTGGGGGGTCACAATATGAAAATGTCGTGTGATAATGTTTTATGGTCCATTTTACATGACAAATGCGATTATTTGGGTCAGGCAGCCTTTAAGGCCAGCTTAGGTCACGTTTTGGTCAAGGTCAGGTCATGCTAGGTGAAAATTCAAAGTTGATATTTTTGCATAAAATGGGTATCTATTCGATGCAGCTTGTCACGGGGAGTCCGATGGTGGTCTTTGTTTTGCCCTACGTGGTCTAGAATTGCCAAAAATTTAGTTTGAGAATTTGACGTCATCATTTTTTAACAGTTTTTTTCGCTATAACTTGGCCAAAAAAACGAGATATCGATCTGAAATTTGGTATGTAGATAGAAGACGGTAGGTACTATCACATATATTCCGGTTGTTTCGAAACTCAAAAACTTTGTTTTTTTTTTTTTGCTAATATATCCAAAAAATCGCATTTTTTATTTTTGGGGGTTTAAACTCAAACATATCGAAAATCCGAGATAGCAGTTTTGTAGGCCTGTGAATTCTACACCTTTTATGTCTGATCATTTTTCTGTATCTTCAAAGCTGTCGGCATGACAGCTCTTCTCGCGAAGGTCTTTTTTCGGTCGAAAATGGCAGAACATGACGTCATTCTGACGTCATTTGTGGCCAACCTATCATAGCCTCTGGAAACAATGTTTGGGCCCAATGTGTAAAATTAATGCCCGGAGAGATCCTGAAACTTTGGTGGCGATATCTCCAGCCGTTTAGGAGATATCGACAGAAAAGGACAAGGGGGCCCGTTTCCACCCCCTACGGGGCGCGGGTTAAGGTTGGGGTGCTACAGCACGTGCGCACGTGCAGGGGCGCTCCCAGATCTCGAGAACAGCAGGGCCGATTGCGCTCAAATTTGGTACACGGTTGGGGACCAGTTAGTAGGGTGCCGTGCAAAAGTCAGTTTGGACCCCGCTTGCACGTGCGCACGTGCAGAATGCCGCTTCCAGATCTCAGGAACGGCTGGGCCGATTGCGTTCAAATTTGGCACACCGCTAGCGACCGGTTAGAAGGGTGCTTTGCACAAGCCCGTTGGAAGTACCCTCTCGCTCTTGCGCACGTGCAGGGCTCACTATCTCGCTCGCTCGTTTTTCGCCCAAAAGGCGTTTTACTAGTTTTTAAAAGAATCAAGACGTAACAAAAAAGGTTATACGTGATTCTACTTTGTCTATCAATTGGTTATCTCGGTTTTTTGAAAAGTTTGGATTTTGGCCCTTTTTTTAACTGACTTTTGGGAAAATAGTTATAAAATCCAAAACTTTGAGTGTATAGAAAAACGGAATATTTTTCAGAGCACTGGTCTATATGCACCTACATACCAATTTTTAGAAGAATCGGTTCAAAAATGTGGGAGTTATTCAAAGTTTTATGACATAACGACACACAAAATGCTCGAAAAAAGAATGTTTTGGAAGTTCTAGACCTCGCACGGAAACAACAATAGCACCATTCGATTCGCCGTGATAAACTGCATCAGACAGACACATTTTTAGGCCTTAACAACCAACTTCGAAATTTGACCTCACTTGACCTGACCTTGGCCTAACCTCGACCTGAAATTCATCCAGATGTGGTCCATATCACTTATTGAGTGTTCCTATTGATTTCTATGAATAAAATGACCCATAAAACATGTGTCGCACATGCCCTTTTCTATATTTCGTTTTTGGTGACCTGACCTGACCTTGACCTTAACCTTTGCATGATATTGTATGTAACGAATATTGCCTTGGTAGCCTAAGAACACGTTTTGGGCAATCAGTCTCAGTCCATTCTTCGGCAACTACGGTGCAAGGCCGATACTGTAGAAACTTGCATTTTGTACCCTTGACCTGACCTTGACCTGACCTCTGACCTACTTAAGCGAAAAATTTGGGCTCTTAACCCTCGCCCGCACATGGGGGGAATGCCACCCCCCCCCAGGTAGTCTTTCTGCTCTGCACTCAACATTTTTAAAGCTAGGAGGCTGATTTTTCGTATAGCTGCTCCCCTATCCTGTCTTGATGTCCACTGAAAATTTCAAGTTTCTGTGGTTTTTGGTTTCGGAGATATGACCTTGTTTTTCAGGTCATGTCATGACTCAAATGGCCAATTCTCAACATCTTGCGTTGGCTATGGGCCTTGTGAGCTTTTGACACCTTGATTTCGGCCTTTTTTGCCAGTCTTACCTCCCACCTATCATGGAACATGTTGTTCGACGATGTACAGATGTCAAGGTCAAGGTCAAGGTCAACCTAGGTCACCTAAGATAATTGCGTTTTGGGCAAGCGGAATTTACTTTTTGTGAAGTTTTTGGACTGCATTTTTGATAAAAGCTTCTCAGATCATGATTTCATGTAATATGGACACATAAACAATCGGTGCACACATCAGTATACACACAGACACACACAGACATACAAACACATATAATTGACCTTGACCTAACTTGACCTGAAATGACCTCAGCAGCAAAAACCTGGTCGGGTAGTGTGACAAAGAGGTTCTAGCTGGCTTGGAACCAGAAAACGGCATCGTCATCGCTATATGATAAGCAGCGCACTTGATATCCAACGGTGACCGAAAACAGCAACATTTTTTAGTTTGACCTGACCTGGAAGGTCAATGAATGACCTGAGAAGGTAAAACTGGGTATCATTGGATTTGTCTCTTCCCAAAGAATCTTTTTGGTCTCTACCGCTAAGCTCTATCTCCAACAGGAACGAAATGGCGCGGGGGTGGCAACCCCCCCCCCCCTTATGTGCGTTCTAGGATGGGAAAATGGCATGTGCGGGCGAGGGTTAACCCTCGCCGGCCGAGGGGGTGTGGGTGCCGCCCCCCCATAGGGTTTTTTTCGCGATAGCTCCGAACACGCTGGCGATAGAGAGCTGAAACTTGGCATACCTGACCTTTGATCCAAGCCGCATCTTTTGACACCAACCGCATTTTTAGGTCAGGTCAGGTCACTGACCTATGACGTCATAAGTGAACCTCTGCACGGTCTTCAGATGTCGCAACTTCGCAACGCCCTCACTGCCAGAGGAGATGTCACAGGGCAATGAAACTTGCAGGATCTAGTATCCATTATAAGTCTCACAACTTGTATATCTCGGATTTTTCCTAAAGGTCATATGAGGTCAGATCATTTTCGTGACCTCACCATTATAAGTCAATGGGGAAAAATGAAAACTGCTATTCTGGCGCCGGGAACGATCTCCAACTATCTCAAGCACACAGAATCGTGATTTGATGCACTCCTTGCAAGGTTAGATGCGTCACTTTTGCAATGTTGACCTTTTGTGACGTCATTTATGACGTCATCAAGGTCATATTAGTTTTTCGTCAATAACTTCCGATCAAATTGAGCTAGCGATTCGAGAAAGCCACCAATGGACTCAGGAAGACCTGCCGAATCGAATAATATGCGACATGACCTCTTTCGACCAACTTCGTGACCTGGGGGTGCTGACCTGACCTTGACCTGAGGTCAACACCCTAAGTTGACCTGACCCGAACAAAAAGTATGTCATTCGACGCGCCTGAGCGAGGCAAATACGATGCTGCCAAAATCGCGGCTCTGCGGCCGTTTTTTGCGAAGTTATTCACCAAAAACTGAACCGTACCCTGGGGCACTTGACCTGACCTCAGAGGTCACCGGTTGACCTAGGACCTTAAAATCGGGTACCAATCTCTGCGTCTCGTAACGGCACACACGCTCGTTTTTTTTCGCGACGCGCTAGCTCCACCAGGGGCGAAACGGCTAGGGGGGGTCGTACCCGCCCCCCCCCCCCCTCGGCCGGCGCGTATGTAGAAAACCAATAGGTCCGGCGAGGGTTAAGATACGCCTTGTTAAGAGCTCTCGATTGCCGTTTTCCCCGTCTTTCTACGACCATCGGTTCGGAAGTTAGACAGGGGGCAGAATCTGCCCCCCCCCCCCCCAGCAGGGCGCGTATGGCTGAATGGCCCAGCGGGGCGCGGGTTAACTGGCCGTCGTAGCAAGTTTTTAGTGTAGGGAAATAACCATACAGGGTATTCAGAAACGAATTATTCGACACCAGTAGTATGTATATGATCGGTAGCTTTCGGGGGCTGCTGCCTCCTTCATCAGCCTGCTTTTTAAATGCATTAGAACACAAGACAATACGTTTCAAACATGTCTACCAAAAAGTAAACCGCCACGAGGAAAAGTTGTTACGGTACGTCTCAAGCATAGATGCACAACAGTTTGATACATGATAACAAATAATAACACATAATTAAGTCGCCATCGTCCGTAATATCCGTAATAAAACATTCGACATTAATCGTGATCCGTGGTCGTAACAATCAAGTTCGCACAAGCGGGGTCATGACACATTAATCGATGGTAGGGGAGAGCGGGGCCAGTTGAACCACTTTTTATATATTGACATGCACAGCGAGATCTAGTAGTCATATCGAAAAATGCACAATGCCATGAAAAAAATGTGCTCTTTTGGCTTTATTTTGAGATATGTAAAATTATGTTTCAAACATATTTTGCTGCCAAACGCATGCTTATAAAACAGCTCTTCGCCCGTTTCAAATGACCCCGATGCGAGGGTCAATTGAACCAGCCCATGGGGTCAATTGCACCTATCCTTAACAATGGGATGTTTTCCTCTTTAAGACCACTTTCTTAAGGAGATATTTTGTCCGGTTTACTTTTCCAAATGCTACATTCAATAGGTCGTTGGAAAGCTAAAACTGCAAAGTTCCTCATAATAGGTGACATAAAGTACATAGACTATAGTAAAATGGGCGGATGAGAAAAATGAGAAATATCTCAGGATATAGTGTGCTTTCAAGCAAAAGGCTGGAGAAAAAGGGGTAAAAAATTGAGCTCTATTGAACTACTATTTCAGTTTAAAGGCTCATTTCAAAGGTGGACTATTTCCTTTAATGTTTACAGCCCCTGAACAATAACCATTGCAAAGGTCACCGGGGTCCATTGAAACGGCCTGTGGCCCTGTTTCAACTGACACTCAGAGAAGCGTTTCAATTGACCCCATCCGCTCCCGCCATCTCGCACGCGCCGTAATGCACATGTCAAACGAGTTGGAGGGACGGCGTCATGCTGAATGAAGGGCCAAATAAGGTGTTATTCCGGAGCCAGGAGTTCTTCTTTCAGCAAACAAAGGTATATGAGATATCACAAAATATTCATAAAAACGATTTCTCCCAAACGCCCCTCAAAAACACAAAAACAAGTGTCAAATCAAAATTACCGTCCGTTTGCCGCCCAAACGCCGTTGACAAAGGAACTGGTCGAGCGCGGATGCGCAATGGTGTCGGCAACGCCATATGTTGCATATTGTTGAAAATAAAGCCATGTTTCATCTGACCCCGTGTTTCAACTGGCCCCGCTCTCCCCTAATCGTTATAGGATCGTAATCGTTACATACTTGCAGGCGCACAAGCTTGCATAAATTCGCTCTGATAGCCACACGCCTATATAACAAAACAATTTTCAACAATCCAAAAGCAAGTGTACCTATTTTTGACAGCTCACTCAGCCTCATCGAAAAGCGCCTTACACACGTAGTGCCCGGTACATATCAGGCACCTCCCACCCGGGTAAGATGTTAACCCTCGCCGGCCGAGGGGGGGGGGGCGGGTGCCGCCCCCCCATAGAGTTTTTTCGCGATAGCTCCGAACACCCTGGCGATAGAGAGCTGAAACTTGGCATACCTGACCTTTGATCCAAGCCGCATCTTTTGAAACCAACCGCATTTTTAGGTCAGGTCAGGTCACTGACCTATGACGTCATAAGTGAACCTCTGCACGGTCTTCAGATGTCGCAACTTCGCAACGCCCTCACTGCCAGAGGAGATGTCACAGGGAAATGAAACTTGCAGGATCTAGTATCCATTATGAGTCCCACAACTTGTATATCTCGGATTTTTCCTAAAGGTCATATGAGGTCAGGTCATTTTCGTGACCTCACCATTATAAGTCAATGGGGAAAAATGAAAACTGCTATTCTGGCGCCGAGAACGATCTCCAACTATCTCAAGCACACAGAATCGTGATTTGATGCACTCCTTGCAAGGTTAGATGCGTCACTTTTGCAATGTTGACCCTGCGTGACGTCATTTATGACGTCATCAAGGCCATTTTAGTTTTTCGTCAATAACTCTTGATCAAATTGAGCTAGCGAGTCGAGAAAGCCACCAATGGACTCAGGAAGGCCTGCCGAATCGAATGATATGCGACATGACCTCTTTCAACCAATTTCGTGACCTTGGGGTGCTGACCTGACCTTGACCTGAGGTCAACACCCCGAGTTGACCTGACCCGGACAAAAAGTATATCATTCGACGCGCCTGAGGGAGGCGAACACGATGCTGCAAAAATCGGCGCTCTGCGGCCATTTTTTGCGAAGTTATTCACCAAAAACTGAACCGTACCTTGGGGCACTTGACCTGACCTCAGAGGTCACCGGTTGACCTAGGACCTTAAAATCGGGTAGCAATCTCTGCGTCTCGTAACGGCGCACACGCTCGTTTTTTCCGCGACGCGCTAGCTCCACCAGGGGCGAAACGGCGAGGGGGGGGTCGTACCCGCCCCCCCCCCCTCGGCCGGCGCGTATGTAGAAAACCAATAGGTCCGGCGAGGGTTAATGCTATTGTGTCTTTCTACCCTGGAAATGTAAAAACCCTCCTTCACCTTTCGTTTACCCCAGTTCGTTTCATAATCCAAAATTTTAACTTCGTCTCATTTGATAGAGTGCCCTGTCTCCAGCACATGTTTAGATATCCCTGAGTGATCCCGGTTTCCGTTTGCTATAGCTCGTTTGTGTTCCGATTCCCTCGTCCTTAGCTTTCTCCCGGTTTCTCCTACATAAATTTTTCCGCACTGACACTTATACTGATAGACCAGCCCAGCCTTCTCCTTCACCCCCAACCTGTCCTTAGGTTTGACGAGTCTAGCACTAAGGTTGGCTGCAGGTCTCGTGCTGACCTTCGCGTAGGGTCGAAGGACGCGCGTTACCTGTTCAGTCACCCCCTGGATGTAAGGGATACTTACATAAGCCCGGCTGTCATCTTCCGCTCCCCTAGCTGTCCGTCCGGAACCCTCCCCCTCCCCCATCCTAAGCCGTTCTTTATTCTTTACCCGCCTCTGAATACGTCGCACCAATCGCTTGGGGTAGTTGTTCTTCTCTAGTGCCCGTTCTATTTTCCCTGTCTCGCGTTCCTCGTCTTCAGGTGTTGTTGTGAGCCGTGATGCCCGTGTGAAAAGTGTCTGTGGAACTGATGCTTTGTGTTGTGTGCTGTGGTGTGACTCAAAGTGAAGGTACTTGTCTGTGTGTGTCGCTTTTCTGAACACTTCGGTCTTCATGGTCCCCCCTCCCTGCCTATGTACCCTTACATCCAAAAACGGTAGCGACCCCTCCCTCTCCTCTTCGAACGTGAACTCAATCCTCTCATGCTGAGCGTTGAGGTGGTCGAGAAGTTCACCTACCTTGTCTTTCTTTACGATCACGAACGTGTCATCCACGTAGCGTCTCCATAGTTTCACTGGGTGTGGGAACGACTGAAGCGCACTAGACTCAAACGATTCCATAAACAGGTTGGCCACCACAACGCTCACTGGACTCCCCATGGCCGTGCCCCACTTTTGTTTGAAGAACTTTCCGTTAACCCGCGCCGGGCCGGTGCTCTGAGATCCCGCGCCGGGCCGGGGGGGTGTCTGAACACCCCCCTTCTAACTCGGCTCCCGGGCCACGTAGCGACACGAGGTAAGCGGCAATCGAAAGAACGTCCAAAATAAGGACGAAAACACTTCGGTCTTTTTTTGGGTCAGGTCAAAGGTCAGGTCACCAGAGGTCACCAAAGGTCAAATGTCCACTATTTCAACATTTTGGAAACTGCCAACGGCTATCTCGGGAACCGATAGAGCTACAGCACCGCAGAAAAGCGCATTCGATAGCACTTTTACAGACCTTTCTGAGTAGTGTTCTCAGATTTGACCTCAGGTCAACGGTTTAGCCTCCAGAGGGCAAAAACTCCAAAAATAGCCGGATTTACGAAAAACGTTTTTTCGGCAATTACTTTTGACTCAAAAGAGCCACGACATTACTTTTGCCACCATCGTGTTCCTCTCGTCGAGACGCGTCGAATGAACTATAATTTGACCTTGAAAGGTCAACTTGAAAATTTGACCTCAGGTCAAGGTCATGACCTGACCGGGAAAGGTCATGTTGCATATCAGTCGATCCGCAACATCGAGCCGAACACATCTAAGGCCTTTTCAGCGCTCTAGCACGTCTCTATCAGAAGTTATTAGCGAAAAACTGTTAGATTCTGTTCGTGACCTGAGATGACCTCGGGGACATAACGAGGGGTCACAGTTGCCATTTTCCGGTTCAGTGTGTCCATTTTAGCTACATCTCGATGTTTGAGAGTGTCTAGAATAGCGTTCGTGCAAAACAGACGCTTTTCAATTTTCTCCCATTGACTTATAATGGAGAGGTCGCAAAATTGACCTGACCTTAGGTCACCGATATCAAAATTCTGAGATATTCATTTTGTAGATAATGTTGCTCTAATCAATCTCTGAAAGTTTCAATTCAATCGATCAATCGGTGTAGCTATGACGAGCATTCTTATTTTTTTCTGAGGTGAGGTCACTTGGTGTGACCTGATGACCTGACCTAAGGTGACCTGGGTCTGAAATTTTCACAACATGTGCGGAAAAGATGCAAGAACAGGTGTGCCAAAAACGGCGGCGCTCCGCGCCGCCGTTTTTGAGATATCTGCGAAAAACCGCAGGGGGGGGTGTTCAAACACCCCCCCCCGGCCCGGCGCGGGTTAACCCTAAAGTAAGTAGTACCCAGACAGAGTCGTAATAGTTTAATGATGTCCTCGACCTCTAGTGCTGTTTCCGCCCTTACCCTGCCCTCCTCGTCCAAAAACTCTTCTTCGAGTCTCTGGCGTGCTACGTCACATGCTGCCTCTGTCGGTACCGACGTGAATAGCGCTTTTACGTCAAAAGACACCATGGTTTCATCGTCGCTGAGCGTTACCCCACGTAAACTCTCTTTGAAACCCACCGTGTCCTTAACCCTATTAGTGGCAGGGGGGGGGTGTTTTTATCCACCCCTCAGGTTTTTCGGGAATATCTCCGAAACCGCTGAAGCTACGATGCTGAAATTTTCTGACTTTTCCTAAAACTAAATTGGGCACATCCCTGAAAATTTCAAGTTCGTAACTTTACCAGGGGCGGCTCTAGAGCACTGGGAATTGGGGGGGTCCTATTCGTGAAGCGAGTCATTTGGGCGAAGATCACGATGCTGCACCAGTTTTACGAACAGTGAATGAAAGGTATCATGTGATAACATATACAAAGTTATTGTGCATCCTCTTTTGACACGTTTTTGCTATAATAGGCGGATCCAGGCGTCCAAAAAGGGGGGTTATTTTTTACCTCCCAACATAGGTGCCCTGACACCGCCTATGCATGACCAATACAATTTTAGTCGTTCTCTCATAAGAAAATTGTAACATAACAAGACCATTGCCACCCTTTTTAGAAACAGTACCAACAAAAACCTTATTTACTATACTTTTTGTGTACCCCCAATCTCAATGATCTGTATCCGCCTATGATTTTTGAAAATGCATATTTTTAGGATCCATGTGAATTCCTGGTTCATTCTCTATCGATCGGCAAAAGTTGCGTTAAGATTGGTTCAGAAACCTGGCCGTGATAAAGTCTAAAATGTATCTGCAATTTGCCCTTTTTTACCCCCCTGTACCCCCCTATTGACATTTTTTAATTTTATTTTTTTAGAAATGTAGATCTCGTTGAGCCAAATCGAATGCCGTTTGAATTTTGAAAATCGGCCCGTTAGATCTCGAGATATCAAGGGGGGGTCGTAAACAGCCCCCCCTGCCACTAATATGGGGTAGCCAGGAGCCTGCCACTAATAGGGTTAACATGATGTTCGGACCTGCCCACAAGAGGAGATAGGATGCCTGCTAGGTGTTTCGACAGCGCGTACGTCACACTGCCAATGCTCGACACGATGGGTCGTAGCGGAACTCCCTGCTTGTGCACTTTCGGTAGCCCATAAAGCAACGGCGGAGTCGGGTCCGAGTCCGAGTCGGGTCCGAGTCGGGTATATAAAATCCGAGATATACAGATTGTAGGCGCCCATAACATCATGCAATCCACCAAGTTTAACCCGCGCCCTGATGGGGGGGGCATTTTGGCCCCCCCTGTGGTTTTTCTTAAATAGCGAAAAAAACGGCGGCGCGCAGCGCCGCCAAATTTTAGGAACCTTACCGGGCATCAATTTGACACCTTCACACAAAATTTCAAGTCACAGGTCACCTCAGGTCAGGAGTTATTGAGGTCAAACTGAGGTCATGTTCGAGTAAAAATGAGCAAAAAACATGACATATTTAAACGCTCACAAATTCTACAGTTAACAAGCAATTTTAAAGTTCTTTATGTGGTTGTGTAGAGAAAAAACGGCGCTACAAAACTGCTATCTCGGATTTTCGAAATTTTGGGATTTTGACCCCCCAAAATCAAAAAATTGATTTTTTTAGAAAAAAATCAAAAAATTTCCAAACAATTTTCGAATTTCGAAAACAAACGGAATATATGTGATAGTCCCTGCGCTCTTCGATATATATACCAAATTTTAGATCGATACCTCTTTTTTTGGCCAAGTTATAGCGAAAAAACTGTTAAAAATTGATGACGTCAAATTTTTGAACTCAATTTTTTTAGCAATTTTAGACCTCGTAGCGCAAAACGGAGACCACCATTGAACTCCTTGTGACGAGCTGCATCGAATCGATACCCATTTTATGCAAAAATATCAACTTTGAAATTTGACCTAATTTGACCTGACCTTGACCTGACCTTGACCAAAACGTGACCTAAGCTGGCCCTAAGGTCTGTCTGACCCACATAATCGCATTTGTCATGTAAAATGGACCATAAAACATGTATCACACGACACTTTCTTATTGTGACCCCCAGTGACCTGACCTCTGTGACCTGACCTGATATCAGTGACCTCAAATAGCAAAATATGTGTTTGAAGAACATTTCCCCATCAATGATTTTCAATGAAATGCATTTTACTCGATTTTACAACGCATTTCTTGAAATGCCTGTAAACGGTGAAAATTCGACCTTTGACCTGAACTGTGACGTCATCGGTTTGACTGAGGTCAATGAAATTGGGTCACAAGGTAGTTCCCCGTTGGGGCTATCCAACACCGTTTACCGCTTGTCGCTATGTTGCGTGGTTCTCGAGATCTGAGGGGGGGCCACAGACCGCGTTGCTCGGCAGACCCCATCTGGGCGCGGGTTAAAACCTTTCTGACAAACACTGCAGGCTGGACATGATTGCAAACTTTTTTAGGCTTGGTCAGTTAACTTGACCTGGTGACCTGACCTGACATGACCTGGGGTAAAAAAAATTCACACATTGTCCAAAATTGATGTACCAAATGCTACCCCAAGCGAAGCGGCACTACGCGCCGCGGTTTTTTATTTACACGCAAAAAACGAGACAGGGTGGTAACATATACCCCGGACCCCACCCCCCCCCCCGAATGAAGGTTAATGGTAACATTAAAACCTTCGCCCCAGTGGGGGGCATATGTTACCACCCTGTCGCGTTTTTTGCGTGTAAATAAAAAACCGCGGCTCGTAGCGCCGCACCGCTTGGGGTAGTTTTTTGTACATCAATTTTGGACAATGTTCGAAATTTTTGACCCCAGGTCATGTCAGGTCAGGTCACCAGGTCAGGTTAACTGACCAAGCCTGAAAAAGTTTGCAATCATGTCCAGCCTGCAGTGTTTGTCAGAAAGGTTTCAAACTTGGTGGATTGCATGAAGTTATGCGCACCTACAATTTGTTTATCTCGGATTTTTTTATATCCGTGACCTGAGGTCAGGTCAGTGGCGTGATCTTACCATTATAAAGCAATGGAGAAAAATGAAAATGCCTCTAGATCCGTGTGTACGCATAGGAACAGTCCAAATATTTCAGAATCACAATGATTTGGACCACCCGTGACGACCAAGGTGCTTTTTTTGCTGATAGCCTCTAGAAAGGTCATCTGAGGTCATTTGAGGCTACAAACAGATTTTTGCCAATAACTCTCGATTGGAAAGAGATAGGATGCTGGGGATGGCCTCATTGTGTTTCTCTTGTTGAGACGCATCGAATGATATGCAACATGACCTTTTCCGGTCAGGTCATGACCTTGACCTGAGGTCAAATTTTCAAGTTGACTTTTCAAGGTCAAATTATAGTTCATTCGACGCGTCTGTCTTGTCGAGAGGAACACGATTCTGGCAATAGAAATGTTGTGGCTTTTTTAGTCAAAAGTTATTGTCGAAAAACACAATTCGCAAAAACAGCTATTTTTGGAGTTTTTTTCCCTCTGGAGGCTAAACCGTTGACCTGAGGTCAATTTTGATGGTAGCTTTATCAAAAGAAGAGTTCAAAAGCTATCGATTGCTTTTCCATGCGTTTTTCTAGCTATCATAGTTCCTGAGATAAATGCATGTTTTCTGAGAAATATAATGACATTTGGCAAATTT
This sequence comes from Amphibalanus amphitrite, assembly GCF_019059575.1. Lineage (NCBI taxonomy): Eukaryota > Metazoa > Arthropoda > Thecostraca > Balanomorpha > Balanidae > Amphibalanus > Amphibalanus amphitrite. The sequence goes on along the minus strand of NW_024883131.1, from coordinate 67,550 downwards.
GACCTTTGATGACCTCCAGTGACCCCAATATTGCTCTAAGATGAAAAAATGACCTTAATACTTTCAAACGTACACACTGAGAGCTATCGACTGCTTTTTACTGCGTCTTTCTAGCCCTCTTAGTTTTTGAGTTAGAGGTGGGTGGTAACATATGCCCCCCCCCCCCCACTAGGGCGAAGTTGGCTGAGACCGCCACTGGGGCGCGGGTTAAGTACTGTGGTTTCAAAGCATAAAAGTGATAGAACGAAGCGCATATCTCCAGTATTTTCCGAGTTTAGTATTTTCCCATAGGCTTAACATTACGACGTAATGACCTCTAACTGACCTAAGGTCAGTGACATCAAAAAACCCGAACTATATGTTATGCAACTCGGTGAGCTTAGCACACCCTGAAAGTTTGAAGGAAATCTGTCAAAAACTGTGAGTTGGACAGGTGCAAAAAGAAAATTGAAATTTGCCATGACCTTGTACCGGTCTTTTCTGACCTCGTGACCTGACCCAACGTCACCAGGACCTGTAATTATCAGGTCATATGTATAAAGGTTGCCCTATAGGCTGTGCCAAATTTGGCGCCGCCGTTTTTACGCTATCTTCGAAAAACATTAGGGGGGGTGGCATCGACCCCCCTGCCAGGGCGAGGTTTAACCCTCGCCGGACCTATTGGTTTTCTACATACGCGCCGGCCGAGGGGGGGCGGTACGAACCCCCCTCGCCGTTTCGCCCCTGGTGGAGCTAGCGCGTCGCGGAAAAAACGAGCGTGTGCGCCGTTACGAGACGCAGAGATTGGTATCCGATTTTCAGGTCCTAGGTCAACCGGTGACCTCTGAGGTCAGGTCAAGTGCCCCAGGGTACTGTTCAGTTTTTGGTGAATAACTTCGCAAAAAACGGCCATTGAGCCGCGATGTTGGCAGCATCGTGTTCGCCTCGCTCAGGCGCGTCGAATGATATACTTTTTGTCCGGGTCAGGTCAACTTTGGGTGTTGACCTCAGGTCAAGGTCAGGTCAGCACCCCCAGGTCACGAAGCTGGTCGAAAGAGGTCATGTCGCATATCACTCGATTCGGCAGGTCTTCCTGAGTCCATTGGTGGCTTTCTCGACTCGCTAGCTCAATTTGATCACGAGTTATTGACGAAAAACTAATATGACCTTGATGACGTCATGAATGACGTCACGCAAGGTCAACATCGCAAAAGTGACGCATCTAACCTTGCAAGGAGTGCATCAAATCACGATTCTGTGTGCTTGAGATAGTTGGAGATCGTTCCCGGCGCCAGAATAGCAGTTTTCATTTTTCCCCATTGACTTATAATGGTGAGGTCACGAAAATGACCTGACCTCATATGACCTTTAGGAAAAAATCCGAGATATACAAGTTGTGAGACTCATAATGGATACTAGATCCTGCAAGTTTCATTTCCCTGTGACATCTCCTCTGGCAGTGAGGGCGTTGCGAAGTTGCGACATCTGAAGACCGTGCAGAGGTTCACTTATGACGTCATAGGTCAGTGACCTGACATGACCCAAAAAGGCGGTTGGTGTCAAAAGATGCGGCTTGGATCAAAGGTCAGGTATGCCAAGTTTCAGCTCTCTATCGCCAGCGTGTTCGGAGCTATCGCGAAAAAACCCTATGGGGGGGCGGCACCCGCCCCCCCCCCCTCGGCCGGCGAGGGTTAACCTTCCAGGCGGTGGGGGGCATTTTTGCCCCCCTTTAGTTTTTTTTTTATATATCTCGAGAACCGCTGCGCCGATCGTCACCAAACTTTCAGTACCCTCCCGTGAATAGCTACTGCACATTGTGACAAAAAATTTTCCAAAGGCCATGATAGGTTGGACGCTAATGACGTTAGAGTAATGTCATTTCTGCCATTTTCGACAAAAAAAAGGTTTCGCGAGAAGAGCTGTCAGGCCTGCAGCTTTAGAGATACAGAAGAATGTTACATAGATAAAAGGTGTAGAATTTAGGAGGCTACAAAACTGCTATATCAAATTTTTGAATTTTTTGGATTTTGTTCCCCAAAAATCAAAAAATATATAATAGCCGAAAAATCCAAAAAGTTTTTTGAATTTCGAAATAATCGGAATACATGTGACAGTCCCTACCGCTTTCTATCTACATACTAAATTTGAGATCGATACCTCTTTTTTTGGCCAAGTTATAGCAAAAAACTGTTCAAAATTGATGACGTCACATTTTCAAACCCAATTTTTAGCAATTCTCGACCTCGTAGCGCAAAACAAAGACCACCATTAGACTCCCCGTGACGAGCGTTATCGAATCGACACCCATTTTATCTAAAAATATCAACTTTGAAATTTGACCTGTTTTGACCTGACCTTACCTGACCTCCACCAGAAAGTGACCTAAACCGTACCTAATGGTCTTATAACCAACACCATTGAGTTGGAAATGAAAAACTGGCCATAAAACATACATCGCACAACCTTAGTAAAGTTGGGTTCATGTGGTAACCCTTGGTGACGCTTGGTGACCTGACCTGTGACCTGACCTGGTATAACCAGTGACCTCTTATAGCAACATATGTATACAGCCCTCAGCAGACTGCATGGTAGGTATTCTTCTTTCGACAAAACCGGTAATAACTCAAAAACTATGTGATCTGTCGGTTGGAATTCATTGCAAATATAGGCACCATGCTCCACTCTTTCGATTGGGTCTATCACTAAACAAAGTATACTAATTCGTGCTACACAATACGCATGACAGTTATATTTGGACGCCTCTGTTGTATGAGGCGTCACTTATAGGCCACTCATAACACGATATTGAGTGGCAGCGCAGAGTTTTGGGAGTTCAGTTTTGGTCTATGTTCGTGGATGTAGAGAGACTCTAATAGCCTAAGGTCAAGCTCCAGGTAACTCCTCTGCAGAATTGTAAAATCGTTAAAATTGAGAAGGCGGTGCCGCACTCATCAGAGTGGTCTTTAACTGAAGAGGGCTTTGGGCTAAATACCATTAAGCCAGTGCGGTCAGAAATCCCCATGTGCTGGCACACTCTAGTAGTGAGGCGTACATGAGTGGACCCAATGTACGACTCCCCACACGAGGAGCAACAAAACTGGTATACAACACCAGAGCGGCAAACTTTGGGAACCCTGTCTTTGAAGTGGAAGATAGGACCGATGGTGAAGGTGTTTCTTAGAATCACCTTGGGGTCAAGATAGGGATAGAAGGACGTCAGTAAAGTTATGAGGTCTTTTCGCAGGCTAAGGGATTGTGCACCAAAGTAAGGTAGTACTAGGTACTTCTCCAGCTTGGGCACGATGACTTCGCTCGATATTGCTGCATATTGTCTGTCAGGGAACTTTCTAACATGAAAATCAAACATCTTTGTTGGAAAGCCATTGTTTTGAAAGAACTTTCGTAGGAACTTGAGTTCGCTGTCAAACGGTTTAAAATCAGAGCAGAGCCGGAATGCCCTGAAAATGGCAGATTGCATGACAGCCTTCTTAACAGTCTGAGGGATGAAAGTAAAAAAAAAACTCAAACCCAGACCCAGGGCTGCGGAGTCGGAGTCGGAGTCGGAGTCGGTCGGAGTCGACAGTTGTGACCGGAGTCGGAGTCGGAGTCGGAGTCGATTTTAGAAACCCGAGTCGGAGTCGGAGTCGGAGTCACCGAAAATCTGTCGACTCCGCAGCCCTGCTAGGTCTGCGGAGTCGGAGTCGGGAGTTGGAGTCGGTCGGAGTCGACAATTCTGCCCGGAGTCGGAGTCGGAGTCGGAGCTGGTTTTTGAAAGCCGGAGTCGGAGTCGGAGTCGGAGTCGCCGAAAATCCATCGACTCCGCAGCCCTGCCCAGACCCGTAAAGGAGGGTTTCCTATAAACTGATGTAACCAGTCGTTCTCCCGCTTTTTGGACTTGCACATCTAAAAAAGGAAGGGATCCGTTCTTTTCTACCTCTTTTGTAAACCGTATCTTTGGGTGACGGCCATTCAAGAAATCCAGAAACTTGTGTACTTTGGACTGGTCGTCAAAAATAGGAAACAGTCATCTACATACCCCCGGAAATACTTTGGGCGAAACTCATTTGGGCAGTCATTGAGCCAGTTCACCTCATGGAAACAAAGAAAAATATTTGCAAAGGTAGGGCCGAGAGGGAGACCGTGACGCTTCATACAACAGAGGCGTCCAAATATAGTTCTGTCATGCGTATTGTGTAGCATGAATTAGTGTACTTGTTTCTTGTATTAGTGTCTCGATAAACAAAGTATATGCTTCGTGTGGTTACAAAATGCAACAGTTTGTTTTGGGGGCAAAAATAAACTTTTGGGTTTTGTTGCCAAACTGGATGGAAAATGAATACGATGGTAATGCCCATCTATGTAAGGTGCGGAGTCTGGCGCGTCTTGCTGTTACGATTTCCGAGTGACCGAAAGCATAGTATCCGCGATATTCTCGGTTTTGTCGAAAAAGAATACCTACCACGCAGTTTGCAGAGGGCTGTACTAGACAACTGACGCCCTATCGCTGATTTTCGACAAAGTGCGTTTTACTCGGTATTATAAGGCTTTCCCTAGAAGCCCCGTGAACGGTGAAACATTTTATCTTTGACCTGACCTGTGACGTCATCGGTGACCCCGAGGTCAATGAAATTTGGTTTCTCACAAATTTGACAGGGCTATCGAACGCCGTTTGAATTTTCTGGATCCGTCCAGTAGTTTCGGAGATACGGGGGGGGGGGGCAAAAAAATGTCCCCCCCCACCGCGCGGAAGGTGGCCGGGAGGCCCACCGCCTGCCGGGTTAAGGTCTCAGGTCAACCAGTGACCGCTGTGGTCAGGTCAAGTGACCCAAAGCACAGGTTCAAGTCTTTAACCCGCGCGGGGCTGGGGTCTCCAGCCGAACGCGCGGGGCTGGGGGGGGGGGTAAATTTTACCCCCCCTGTTATCTCCCGAACTAACTGTCCGATTTGGAAAATTCAAACGCCAATCGAAAGCTCTCATCACGAACTACTAAAAACATGTACTTAATTTAAAGTTTGAGGTCAAGGTCAAGGTCAGGTCAAGGGTACAAATTGCAAGTTTCTACAGTATCGGCCTTGCACCGTAGTTGCCGAAGAATGGAGTCATGGACTGAGACTTATCGCCCAAAACGTGTTCTTAGGCTACCAAGACAATATTCGTTGCATACAATATCATTCAGAGGTCAAGGTCAAGGTCAGGTCAGGTCAGGTCAGGTCACAAAAAACAAAATATAGAAAAGGGCATGTGCGACACATGTTTTATGGGTCATTTTACTCATAGAATTCAATAGGCACACTCAATAAGTGATATGGACCACCTCTGGATGAATTTCAGGTCGAGGTCAGGTCAAGGTCAGGTCAAGTGAGGTCAAATTTTGAAGTTAGTTTTTAAGGCCTAAAAAGGTGTCTATCTGATGCAGTTTTTCACGGCGAATCGAATGGTGCTATTTTTGTTTCCGTACGAGGTCTAGAACTTCCAAAAAAGTCATTTTTTAAAAAAAAATTGTGTGTCGTGACGTCATAAAATTTTGAATAACTCCCACATTTTTGAACCGATTCTTCTAAAATTTGGTATGTAGGTGCACATAGACCACTTCTCTGACATATATTCCGGTTTTTTCGATAGACTCAAAATTTTGGATTTTATAATGATTTTCCCAAAAAAGTCAGTTTTTTGAAAAAATTTAGGCCAAAATCCAAAATTTTCAAAAAACCGAGATAGCCATTTGATAGACAAAGTAAAATTACGTATAACCTTTTTTGTTACGTCTTGATTCCTTTAAAAATGAAGATGTTAGCGGCGTTTGAACTTTTGCCGTTTTTGAGGCGAAAATGACGAACATGACGTCACTAAAACGTCAATTTCTCAAAAATTTTCCGACGGATTTCGCTCAAATTTTCAGGGAACGTGTCAAATTGATGTAAGAAAAGGTACTGAAAGTTTGGCGGCGCTGCGCGCCGCCGTTTTTGAGATATCGCAAAAATTCGCGAGGGGGGGTAAAATTTACCCCCCCAGCCCCGCGCGGGTTAATAATAACTTCACAACAAATGGTCGCAGGGCCGCGATTTGGGCATCATCGTGTTGGTCTTGCTCAGGCACGTCGAAGGGTAAACTTTTTGTTTGGTTGCTGTCACGTTCAGATGTTGAACTCGGATGACTGATGAGGTCAGGTGACAGGTCAGCGCCTCCCAGGTCACGAAGCTAGTCACGGGAGGTTATGTCGCATATCATTTGATTCGGCAGGTCTTCCTGAGTCCATTGGTGGCTTTTCCGACTCGCTAGCTCGATTTGACCGGAATTTATTGACGAAAAACTTATGACCCAAGTGATGTCATAAATGACGTCACGCAAGGTCAACAATGCAAAAATGAAGCATTGGACCTTACAATGAGTGCAAGAAATCACGAATCTGAGTACTTGAGATAGTCTGAGATCGTTCCCGGCGCTAAAATAGCAGTTCTCGATTTTCCCCTTTGACTTAAAGGGACTGTCCCACCTTAACATTAGATTTGAGTTGAGATAGCCATCTTGATGGACGTTCTTTGAAAATCAGTGCCGTGAAAACCGTTTCTCCAGCAATTACTTCATCGCAAAGAAATTTGAGTTTGATTTTGACATATGTGCAAATAAGTGCCACAGTGTATTGGTATAGGCACTTAAATCTGATGACGTCATCAGGCTTTCGACGTCCGTTAAACGTTTGACTAAAACGTTTTGTAGCACGCGGTGGTATATGCTGCGTTGCGCGCAACAAATGCCGCACTTTTAAATAAAGTCGCTAGGAACAGCGGAGATCCCAAAAAGTAAACAAAAGTAAAAGTCTAATATCTTGAAAACCGGTGAATATTTTTCGGTGAAATTTGGTAGATATTCGTTTTCGCTCTTTCTGAACCGAGCGACATCACTTTCATGCCAATTCATAAACTTTTTTAAAGGTGGGAGGGTCCCTTTAAAATGGTGAGGTCACATGACAGACCTGACCTCATGTAACCTTAACCCTATTCCTGGCGGGGGCCTCAGGAGCCCCCCTGAGGTTTTTTGGTTATTTCTCCCAAACGCGTTGAGCTAGGAAGCTCAAATTTTCTGACTTTTCCTAAAAGGCTTCTACGCAACATGTCTGAAAATTTTGAGTTGATCTGACCTCAGGTCAGGTCACCAGAGGCGGTTTGGTGGCCCTACCTCAGAAAAGTTTGCAATCACGCCAGAGCTAGAGTTTTTGACCGATCAATTTCTTCTCTTCAGGCTTTAGTTAGGGTACCAGTATGTGCAATTTGTATATCTCGGAATTTTGATATCGGTGACCTAAGGTCAGGTCAGTTTCGCGACCTCCCCATTATAAGTCAATGGGGGAAAAATCAACTCCCTGTTTTTACCACTAAAACGGGTCGGAATGGCCCCATATACCATACATGACTTCATATACGATCAACCTTCACTACCTTGAGGTCTGTTTTGCTGTTGGGCAGCTGTGAGGTCATGTGACGTCATCAAAGGTCACCAAAGGTTTTTGGCCAATAACTCCGTACAGGAACAAGATACAGACGCGTGGATGGTCTCATTGTGTTCAGCTCGTCAAGACGCATCGAATGATATACATGATGACCTCGAGGTCACGTGACCTGAGGTCAGCCTTTGACCTTGACCCTTCGAGGTCAACATATATATCATTCGATGCGGATTGACGAGAGGATCACGACGATGCCCTTAGTTTGTTCCTATCTTGACTAACTCGAAAGTTATTCGAGAAAAACTCTCCGTATCTAACGCCGCCATTTTGAGTTTTTCGACCCCTGTGACGTCACCTTTGACCTGACCTGAAAATGACCTTAGTAAAAATTGTAGATCTTGACCGTGCGTATCCGATGCCGTTTTTCGTTTGTCGCTGCGATGTGTAGTTTTTGAGATCTGAAGGGGGGCCGAATCGGCCCCCCCGCTAGTTTCTTGTCCCGGCGGAGCCCGCCAGGAATAGGGTTAACCCGCGCCCTGATGGGGTCTGCCGAGCAACGCGGTCTGATGACGGGGAGCCATTTTGCCCCTCCCCCCAAGATTTCGAGAACCACGCAACATAGCGACAAGCGGCAAATGGCGTTGGATGGCCCCAACGGGGAACTACCTTGTGACTCATTTTAATTGACCTCGGTCTAACCAATGACGTCACAGGTCAGGTCAAAGGTCCAATTTTCACCGTTTACAGTTGGAAATTTGGAAAATCTGAGACAGTAGTTTTGTAGCGCCGTCTTTTCTCTACACAACCACATAAAGAACTTAATAAATGTTTAACTGTAGGTTTAGTGAGCGTTTCAAGGTGTCATGTTTTTTGCCCATTTTTACTCGAACATGACCTCAGTTTGACCTCAATAACTCCTGACCCAAAGTGACCTGTGGCTGGAAATTTTGTGTGAAGGTGTCAAATTGATGCCAGGGAAGGTAGTAGGTACCCAGAATTTGGCGTTTTCTCGCTATTCAAGAAAAACCATAGGGGGAGGGCAAAATGACCCCCCATTAGGGCGCGGGCTAAGAAAAAATCTGAGATATACAAGTTGTGATACCTCTGGAGGATACCACATCCTGTAAGTTTCATCTCCTTGTATAAGTTCCTCTGGCACTGATGACGTTGCGAGTTCGCGACATTTGAGGACCGTGCAGAGGTTTACTTATGACGTCATATGTCAGTTACCTGACATGACCTGAAAATTCGGTTGGTGTCACGAAATGCGGCTTGGATCAATGGTCAGGTATGCAAAGTTTCATCCTTCTATCGCCGGCGTGTTCGGAGCTAATGCGAAAAAACTATGGAGGGGGGCCCCTCCCTCGTCGGCCGGCGAGAAAGGGAGAGTAGTAATTCAAGGGCTAATCCAGGGGGAGGAAAGGGGCCATGTCAGTCCCAGGCCCGTTTATTCCCCCTCCCCACAAAAGACCCGGGTTCTAGCACTGCGCCTATGGCGGTGCATGGAAAGAAAGGCGTAATTTCGGCCATTTGTTCCCCCCCCCCCCCCAAAAAAAAAGAAAGGCCAAAATCACACCATACAACAAATCATTAAAACTGACATATTTTTGGAAAATGAAAGACAAAAACAGAAGTATAGCTTAGCCACATTATCTTATTGTGTTGTCTCTGTTCCAGAATGATATCCCGGGTCTCTCCTATAGCTTTGCCACATTACCTTATTGTGTTGTCTCTGTTACAGAATGATATCCCGGGTCTCCCCTATAGCTGGGCCACATAACCTTATTGTGTTGTCTCTGTTCCAGAATGATATCCCGGGTCTCCCCTATAGCTGGGCCACATAACCTTATTGTGTTGTCTCTGTTCCAGAATGATATCCCGGGTCTCTCCTATAGCTTGGCCACATTACCTTATTGTGTTGTCTCTGTTCCAGAATGATATCCCGGGTCTCCCCTATAGCTTGGCCACATTACCTTGTTGTGTTGTCTCTGTTCCAGAATGATATCCCGGGTCTCCCCTATAGCTTGGCCACATTACCTTGTTGTGTTGTCTCTGTTCCAGAATGATATCCCGGGTCTCCCCTATCCCGCGCGGGGCTGGGGGGGTAAATTTTACCCACCCTCGCGAATTTTTGCAATAACTCAAAAACGGCGGCGCGCAGCGCCGCCAAACTTTCAGTACCTTTTTTACATCAATTTGACACGTTCCCTGAAAAAAATTTGAGCGAAATCCGTCGGAAATTTTTTGAGAAATTGACGTTTTAGTGACGTCATGTTCGCCATTTTCGCCTAAAAAACGGCAAAATTTCAAACGCCGCTAACATCTTCATTTTTAAAGGAATCAAGACGTAACAAAAAGGTTACACGTAATCCTACTTTGTCTATCAAATGGCTATCTCGGTTTTTGAAAATTTTGAATTTTGGCCAAACTTTTTTCAAAAAACTGACTTTTTTGGGAAAATAATTATAAAATCAAACATTTTGAGTGTATCGAAAAAAACCGGAATTTATGTCAGAGACGTGGTCTATGTGCACCTACATACCAATTTTTAGAAGAATCGATTCAAAAATGTGGGAGTTATTAGAAATTTCATGACGTCACGACACACAAATTTTTTGAAAAATGACTTTTTGAGAAGTTCTAGACCTTGTACGGAAACAAAAATAGCACCATTCGATTCGCCGTGAAAAACTGCATCAGATAGACACCTTTTTAGGCCTTAACAACCAAATTCAAAATTTGACCTACTTGACCTGACCTTGACCTGACCTCGACCTAAAATTCATCCAGATGTGGTCCATATCACCTATTGAGTGTGCCCATTGAATTCTATGAATAAAATGACCCATAAAGCATGTGTCGCACATGCCCTTTTCTATATTTTGTTTTTGGTGACCTGACCTGACCTGCCCTGACCTTGACCTTGACCTCTGAATGATATTGTATGCAGCGAATATTGTCTTGGTAGCCTAAGAACACGTTTTGGGCAATCAGTCTCAGTCCATTCTTCGGCAACTACCGTGCAAGGCCGATACTGTAGAAACTTGCAATTTGTACCCTTGACCTGACCTTGACCTTGACCTCAAGGCTCAAACTTTAAATTAAGTACATGTTTTTAGTTGTTCGTGATGAGATCTTTCGATTGGCGTTTGAATTTTCCAAATCGGACCATTAGTTCGGGAGATAACAGGGGGGGGGGGTAAAATTTACCCACCCCCAGCCCCGCGCGTTCGGCTGGAGACCCCAGCCCCGCGCGGGAGCTGGGCCACATTACCTTACTGTGTTGTCTCTGTTCCAGGATTCTATCACAGTTAGTCTGCTGCTGAACGGAGGAAGCCAGACATTTATTGCCATTGATGTAGCCGATATCAACGACAACACCCCGACATTTGACGACCAGGGATCGCAGATATCGCTGGACGTGCCAGAGGTTTGTACATGTATTATGTATAGCCTATGTGATATTTTATCCGGAATGTGTTGCATGCAACTTGTTCATGTTCTATTGATATAGTATTTTCTTGTTTTTTTTTTTCAGTTATGCCGAAATGTATCACATCATCAGCTTTTTATCGGCTTTGTTGGTATTACATAATTTAACCAAAGGACTTAGGTCCCATATTTATTTATATCAAAGTTAAAGTTATGTTGTAACCAAGGGATCACCATGTAAGTCTTAAGTTCCGCCATTACCAATCAAAAAGCGTTATCAATTTCCACCTCGCATGGGCCTTTTTAAAACACCTTACACAATTAGAAATTGAAAACAGCCTTAGTCATTAATTTTCCAGCGCAGTAATTGTTATTTTCTTCTGTCATCGGTGCTGTAGAACCAGCTGAACGACTCGCTTCTCATCCTGACGGCGACCGACGCTGACCCCGGAGCCACAGCCACCCTGACCTACACCATGAACACCGGGGTAAGTACGGCGACCGACGCCGACCCCGGAGCCACGGCCACCTGACCTATACCATGGATACCGGGGAAAGTACGGCGACCGACGCCGACCCCGGTACGGCCACCCTGAACTATACCATGGATACGGGGGTAAGTACGGCGACCGACGCCGACCCCGGAGCCACGGCCACCCTGACCTATACCATGGATACCGGGGTAAGTACGGCGACCGACGCCGACCCCGGAGCCACGGCCACCCTGACCTATACCATGGATACCGGGGTAAGTACGGCGACCGACGCCGACCCCGGAGCCGCGGCCACCCTGACCTACACCATGAACACCGGGGTAAGTACGGCGACCGACGCCGACCCCGGAGCCACGTATTGGTGCTTTTCCAGGCAGGTAGGCCGGAAAAACTCTTGGAGGTAGGCTTGCCCCTGGAGCGTGTACAGGTCTCAAGAGCTAGTGTATGGGCCCAATAATTCGGCTGGCGGCGTGGAACTTGCATGGGGATTCTTAGAATGCGCTTGGTACCCACATTTGTTGAGTCGTGAGCCCCAATAGTCAGTTACCGGGGTTACATGAGCAAGTAAATGCGTATCAGGAACGGATTTTCCTATTCGCTCACCATTGTAGTCCGTTTGTAATGTTTATTAACCCTATTAGTGGCAGGGGGCTGTTTTTATCCACCCCTCAGGTTTTTCGGAAATATCTCCGAAACTGCTGAAGCTACGATGCTGAAATTTTCTGACTTTTCCTAAAACTAAATTGGGCACATTCCCTGAAAATTTCAAGTTCATAACTTTACCAGGGGCGGCTCCAGAGCACTGGGAATTGGGGGGTCCTATTCGTGAAGCGAGTCATTTGGGAGAAGATCACGATGCTGCACCAGTTTTACGAACAATGAATGAAAGGTATCATGTGATAATATATACAGTTATTGTGCATCCTCTTTTGACACGTTTTTGCTATAATAGGCGGATCCAGGCGTCCAAAAAGGGGGGTTATTTTTTACCTTCCAACATAGGTGCCCTGACACCGCCTATGCATGACCAATACAACTGTAGTCGTTCTCTCATAAGAAAATTGTAACATAACAAGACCATTACCATCCTTTTTAGAAACAGTACCAACAAAAACCTTATTTACTATACTTTTTTGTGTACCCCCAATCTCAATGATCTGTATCCGCCTATGATTTTTGAAAATGCATATTTTTAGGATCCATGTGAATTCCTGGTTCATTCTCTATCGATCGGCAAAAGTTGCGTTAAGATTGGTTCAGAAACCTGGCCGTGATAAACAGTCTAAAATGTATCTGCAATTTGCCCGTTTTTACCCCCCTCTACCCCCCCCCCCCCCCTATTGACATTTTTTAATTTTTATTTTTTAGAAATGTAGATCACGTTGAGCGAAATCGAATGCCGTTTGAATTTTGAAAATCGGCCCGTTAGATCTCGAGATATCAAGGGGGGTCGTAAACAGCCCCCCCCCCCCTGCCACTAATAGGGGTAGCCAGGAGCCTGCCACTAATAGGGTTAACTCTGATCATGTAACCCCGAGCAGTGTGGAGCTCTAAGAGCCGGCAGCGGTAGAGAACACACAAGTTCCGGCGTTGGGACTATCAAAGGCCTGCAAAGGGGGGCACCAGGAGTGGATAAAGTGGCTCTACAAGCCGACATGGGGCCTAAGAATCAGAATGGAATCTCATGAGCCTACATATGCCCTTAGAGGTTTTCATTAGGCCCTCAAAGGTCGTCGTGAGGGCCCTCAATCTGAAATCCTTGCGCGGAGCTCAGATGCCAGCATGGTCCCTAAAACCTGCCTGCGGTGGGGCCCTCAGAGGTCGTCGTGACTCTTGAGGTTCCTCAGAGGGCCCTCAGAGGGCATGGGCCCTTGGGGCTGCCCTTGGGGCCTTTGTTGGGCCCCAGAGGCTGTTGAGAGGGCCCTCAGAGATCGTCGCATGGCTCTCAGAGGCAAGCATGGCCCCTGGAACCTGCCTACTTTGGGGCCCTCAGGGGCCATCGTGAGCCTTTGTCGCGTGCGTTGGGTCTTAGGCCGTCGTGAGGGCCCATAGAGGTCGTCGTGAGAGCCTTCAGTGGTTGTTATGACTTATGAGGGCCCACAGGAGCCATCAAAAGTGCCATCATAGGTAGTCATAAAGGCCGTCGGCCATCGTGAGGGTCTGCATATGGACCCTCAGAGACTTTGGCAGGGCCCTCAGATGTCTTCATAAGGCCGTCAGAAGCCATCGTTAGGGCCCTCAACAGACCGTCGCAGGGTCCTCAGATGTCAGCATAGCCCCCGAAGCCTGGCTGTGATGGGGCACTCAGAGGCCGTCGTTAGGCCGTCAGAGGTCAGATGGCCCTAAGACCCGGTTTGGGTCTAGGGCCAACGTGAGGGCCCTCAGAGGTCATCAGATGCCATCAGATGCCGCCATGAGGTACCAAACGCGGTTCGGGACACTACTAGCCAGTACCCGGCGTGGGGACCCTAAAAACCATAGTAGGGCGTTTCTAGCCGTAAATGGACAATGGACATCCATGACCCCACATTAGCGCTCATTTCCTGATCACCGTTTTTAGGAGGAAATGTGTATTGGAAGCTGCACCCCCTGTACCCCCTATTCAGCCGCTCTTGCGCATCGGTGACCAGCGACGCGACTTTACAACGCCACACTATCTGCATGCATTCAGTTAACCCGCGCGTGACTCGGGGCGGGGGGCTCTACAGAGCCCCCTCCCGTTTTTCGGCAATATCTTCTAAACAGTTCGACGGATCAGCACGAAACTTGCGGTACCCTCAGCAGCATCAATTTGACACCTTGTGTTAAACTTTCTATTTTCTATCCACCATACTTTGGCCGAAAATGACGTCAGAGTGACGTCATATCGGCCGATTTTGATGCAAAATATTGAATTACGGCAAACGCTCTAAAGAGCTTAGTTTTAAAGCTAGATCCAATTTATTGGCATCAGTGGGCTACAAATGCACGTAGCTATCACACTGGTATCTCGAATTTTCGAAATATTTCGATTTTCAAAATATGTGTGATAGAATTACAATTACAAAAAATATTACAATTACAAAAAAAAAATCAAAAAAAAATCAAAAAGTTTTTAATTTTTCGCAAAAACCGGAATATATGTGATAGAACACACACTGATAAACAACTCTAGCAAGTTTAAGCCCAATATCCTCAAAAAGCCAAGTTATTAGCATTATTGTCAAAATTTTATAATTATATATTTTCCAAAACCATTTTCAGTACGTTTTTGACATCGTACAGCTATATAATGGGCACCATCGTGTTCCTGAGCTCACATTGCATCTGAAAGGCACATTTTTTGTTTGAAAATTTTTCAAAATTTGACCTTTTGTGACCCGAAAGTGACCTGACCTCCGGTAAATCCCGCTGAAAATGACCTCAAATGACACAGATGACATTATTTTCGAAATCTTCGAGCAAAATGGACCATTAAACATGCGCTACGTGACCGATACATGATGAACAATTTTCGTGACCTAGGATGATCTGGCCTTGATCTGAAAAAATTGAAATAAAAGTTCGGTACCCTCTGGTATCTTAGGCATATATCATGGAGTTCGTAAACCAAAAATGACCCTGATCGAGCTAGTCAGTCGGCGGCCAGAGCCTAAATTGTCAACAAGCAAAAATACCGATAATTTTCATTTTGACCTGACCTGTGACGTCATCCGTAACCTTCAGGTCAAATAAAATCGGTTTCGCTCGACAATTTTCCAGGGCTATCAGAGCTATTTTAATTTTGACGATCGGCCCAGTAGTTTCGGAGATAGGAGGAGGGGGGGCTCTGGAGAGCCCCCCTCATTCACTCGTGTTATGGAAAATACCCCAGTCATGCGCGGGTTAACCCGGCAGGCGGTGGGCCTCCCAGCCACCTTCCGCGCGGTGGGGGGAGGGCATTTTTTGCCCCCCGTATCTCCGAAACTACTGGGCGGATCCGGAAAATTCAAACGGCGTTCGACAGCCCTGTCAAATTTGTCGAAGGAAACCAAATTTCATTGACCTCGGGGTCACCGATGACGTCACAGGTCAGGTCGAAGATAAAATGTTTCACCGTTCACGGGGCTTCTAGGGAAAGCGCTATAACACCGAGTAAAACGCATTTTGTCGAAAATCAGCGATAAGGCGTCAGTTGTCTAGTACATATGTTGCTATTAGAGGTCACTGGTCATACCAGGTCAGGTCACAGGTCAGGTCACCAAAGGTCACAAAGGGTCACCACATGAGCCCAACTTTACTAAGGTTATGCGATGCATGTTTCATGGCCAGTTTTTTTTTATTTCCAACTCAATGGTGTTGTTTATTAGACCATCAGGTACGGTTTAGGTCACTTTCTGATGGAGTTCAGGTCAAGGTCTGGTCAAAAAAGGTCAAATTTCAAAGTTGATTTTTGTTGCATACAATGGGTATCGATTCGAGGCAGCTCGTCACGGGGAGTCACGTCACGGGTGGTCTTTGTTTTGCGCTACGAGGTCTAGAATTGCTAATAATCGAGTTTGAAAATTTGACGTCATCAATTTTGAACAGTTTTTTCGCTATAACTTGGCCAAAAAAAGAGGTATCGATCTCAAATTTGGTATGTAGATAGAAGACGATAGGGACTATCACATATATACCGTTTCTTTTCGAAATTCAAAAAACATTTTGGATTTTTCGCCTATTAAATTCAACAAATCTATTTTTTATTTTTGGGGGTCAAAATTCAAAAAAATCGAAAAACCGAAATAGCAGTTTTGTAGCCCTTTTGATTCCACACCTTTAATAGTTGTAACATTTTTATGTATCTCTAAAGCTGTAGGCCTGACAGCTCTTCCCGCGAAACCTTTTTTTGGGGTCGAAAATGGCAAAAATGACGTCACTCTGACGTCATTAGCTGCCAACCTATCATAGCCTTTGGAAAAATTTTTGGTCACCGTGTGCGCTAGCTACTCCCGGGAGGGTACTGAAAGTTTGGTGACGATCGGCGCAGCGGTTCTCGAGATATATTTAAAAAAACTAAGGGGGGGGGGGGCAAAAAATGCCCCCCCCCCACCGACTGGAAGGTTAAGGGAAATCCATCTATTATCAGCACACCGACCTAAATCATCGGCAGCGAGCGGTCAGCTCCTTTCTTCAGAATGGCCGTCACGGAGGGTCCTGCTTTTCGTCCAGATATGCATCGACGCCGTATTAGATTTTCTCACCTCTGCATGCCTTGGGAGGGGCAAAAAGATAGTCTTGCCCAAACGATTTAGCTTTGGGGAGGGCAAATGCCCATTTTGCGCTCCCCTTGATCCGCCACTGGGCCTCGTTTACACCATGGATACCCGGGTAAATGATGTCAAATATGATATATTTTATGTGTTGTGAAGATGTTGAAATGAATATCCAATTTTACTGTTGCCTTTTCAATGGGTACTTTTGTAAAAAAAATCATAATGATTTTATTTCATGTATCAATGAACATGTCTCCCTAAAACCAACAATTTGAAACAAATATGGTGGTTATTTTGGATTAGCGAAATGGAATGGATGACAAGAAGCGAATATACTCAATTTGTAACGTCATTAATTTACTGAGATATCATCATTGATAACATGCAAGTTCCATCAGTCTCTAGCACCCCATTGTCGTTATGGGTACCTCACGTTTGTATTGTTCTGATATTGACAGCCTGCACCACGTTTACCAGGGTTACGATGACGTGTTCAAGCTGACCTTGACCACAAAGGACAACAAGCCGGCTTGTCAGCTGAGACTTCTGAAGCAGCTGGACTACGAGACCAGACCGCTGTACAAACTCACCATCACTGTCAAGGTAATTGCATATTCTTTGTTCAGCTTTACATTAAAGGTAGTGTGCCACCTTTGAAAGATTTCCCATTTTATTTTTCCTAGGATAAGAAGCTTCTGTTTTTACCTAATATCGCAAAAAAAAATCAAAAATGGGCCTGGAATAGTGCCTTTTTCGCCTAAAAGTTTTTCGGTTTTTAGATATGTATAACAACTGTAGTGGGCTCACCTGCAAACAGGCGCCGGGCAACAATCGCGAATGCGGCGCACTTGTGACAATAAGCAAAGGTCATTATAGTGTTACAACCATACGACGTACGGGAATGAGTTATCAGCTGTCTAATCGTAGACAACACAATGTCGAGCCTTAAACTGTAAGCCCGTATTGGTATTGTTTCTTTTATTTGGCTGTCGAACATTATTTATGGTTTGAAATATGATTTTATGTAAAATAATTGATATGAAAAAGCCGTCTTATAAGTTATGACCCCATTTCACCACACGCAAGTGGCAGAAATGACAATGATCAGCTGACGCATTTTTCTTGGCCGAAGTCAGAGCGCGCGGCCCGACGCACCACGCGTATTTGGAAATTCCGACCTCGACGAGCATCAGAAGCCACCTAACAGGCGTGTTCGAAACCGCAGGAGATGATGATGAACGGGTTTATCGAAACTTGATTGGATGAGCATATCGGTAATAGCGATTTCAGTGTGTGCATTTATTGTTCATAGTGGTGTGAAATGTGGTTGGGGTACGACCGACAACCCGTCGGGGCGAATTTCGCACTGGGGTACTCAAAATTTGAAGAATTTAAGACGTTTCCATGAGTTTTGAAGGTATGGATAAGTTCTAAAAATCCGGTTCTCCTTATCTGGGCCATTAACTCCATACGGTCCAGGAAAGCTGGCACACTACCTTTAATACACAACTTAAATTCAGATACACAGCTTGGTTCCCAATTTAAAAAAATAAACTATTTTGCTTGGCAGTAGCTGTTTTTTTTTACTATGGGCTATTTGGCGAATGGACCAAACTTGACCTAATTTGGTGAAGCCTGATCAAGTCTCTTTTTTAAATAAATACCTTAACACTCGCACCGACGGGGGTCTGTGCCAACTTCGCACCGACGGGGGGGCGGATGACCGCCGCCCCCCTGAGATCTCGAGAACGAAGCAAGATAGCGACAAGTGGTAAACGGCATCGGATACGCACGGTCAAGATCTACAATTTTTACTAAGGTCATTTTCAAGTCAGGTCAAAGATGACGTCACAGGGGTCGAAAAAGTCAAAATGGCGGCGCTAGATATGGAGAGTTTTTCTCGAATAACTTTCGAACTAGTCAAGATAGGAACAAACTAAGGGCATTATCGTGATCTTCTCGTCAATCCGCATCGAAGGATATATATGTTGACCTCATGGTCAAGGTCTAAGGTTGACCTCAGGTCACGTGACCTCGAGGTCATCATGTATATCATTCGATGCGTCTTGACGAGCTGAACACAATGAGACCATCCACGCGGCTGTATCTTGTTCCTGTACGGAGTTATTGGCCAAAAACCTTACAGCTGCCCAACAGCAAAACAGACCTCAAGGTAGTGAAGGTTGATCGTATATGAAGTCATGTATGGTACATGGGGCCATTCCGACCCGTTTTAGTGGTAAAAACAGGGAGTTGATGTTCCCCCATTGACTTATAATGGGGAGGTCGCGAAATTGACCTAACCTTAGGTCAACGATATCAAAATTCCGAGATATACAAATTGTAGCTACTAATGATCTAATAACATCCTGCGACTTTCAAAGGCCTCCGACATCTACTGTAGCTCTGGCACGGTGACAAAGTTGCAAAAAAGTGACTTGAGGTTGGGTCATTGAAAGTGACCTGGTGACCTGACTTTAAAAGGTAGCAAGTTCAAACTTGCACACCATGTGTAAAATTGATGAGGGAATAGTCGTACGTACCAAATTTCGCGGCGCTACGTTTTCCCGCTATTTGCGAAAAACCTCGGGGGGGGGCGGATATCCGCCCCCCGTCGGTGCGCGTGTTAATATCATGAATTTCTTTCGATGTTTAAATAAAAATAGGGTATGATATTTTGAAAAATCAGATTTTGATCAGGCATATCAACAGACAGTGCAAACCGTGCTGAATACTTACTAAGAGCTAGGCACAGGTCACTGCTGAAGTAATGTGCGGATATAGGTACTGTAATCGGACGAAACCTAGCACCAATCATCAATGGTGAGGCCTATCATATTCAAAAGCGAGTATCACACAGATTCGTGTTTCAGTTGGACAACTTTTTCTAACGCGTCACAGTTCCACCTGCCACAGAGTGCTCGCTATAATCGAAAACGGGAATACTCACTCCATTCGGGGCACCCCGGAGTCCAATCTCTGTGACCGCCACTGAACAGAGAGTTGTAAACCTACGCACGTGCGTACTACGCCGTAGTAAAGTGACATTGCTGGACCCTCCAGTAGGGGAGAGTGGGGAAAGATGCCCAGGGTTTGACTATGCCATATATCATTCGAAAATGACGATCGGAAAGCCAAAACTTGGAGTTTCAACGGAAGCCGACATCATTTTTCTCCAAAAATATCACACTTTCGTGCCTGAACTATGATAACTTTTTTGCTATTAAGCATTTTCCTGAAGAAGTGACAGGGGGCATCTTACCCCACAGGGTGGGGAAGACGCCCCCTGGCGTTGGGTAAGATGCCCCCTGCACTATAACTGACATAAATAGGCACGTGAATCGCCTGAACGAATCAGAATTCCCTGCGAGCCTGCAGTTAGACACCAAACGTCATCGTAAGGGCCCTCAAAAGTAGTCGTAAGGGGCTTCAGAGGTCATCGTTAGGGCCATCATAGTCCAGCGTGGCCAAACAAGCCTCCGTGGTGGCGTTCGGAGACCACTGTGGGGCCCTTATAGGTCTTCATGATACTTGAGGGCCCTCGAGCCCATCGTGGGGACTTCAGATGCCAGTGCGGCCCGTGGAGCCAACGTGGGAGCCCTCAAAGGATGTCGTGAGGGGCACTTGAGCCAATAATGGGGCCCACAGAGGCCGTCGTGAGGGCTCTCAGAGTCAGATGCCGCCCAAAAAGTCGCTGTGTGGGCCGAGAGACCGGCATGGGGAGCACCTGACCGTACTGGACTCTCAATAGTCCCAGATCGGCTTTTGTCTCTCATCACAAGTATGTAATAAATGATTTGACGGGCTGCTTGAAGGACAGCCTACGGATTTAGGGGGGCGTCTTTCCCCATCAGGACAGGGGGCATCTTACCCCAAGGTACCGAAGTGACATTAAATCAGCACAATTTGTTAGCCATAAAACTACACCCTGAAACAAACTGTTTGGGACACAGTACACGCATGTTAATGTATCACGACCATAGCAAGGGACGCAAAAATTATCTACCTTCTTTGATATTTACAATGTTTTGACGCCAAAATATTTTTTGAAAGCAGCAAATAAAAAACATGCAATCACCAGCCAGCCGTTGCCCAACTGAGCTTCGCAAATTTTTGTGCAGTTAACAAGGCAGGCTTCCGCTTTACGCTAAGAACATTAATTTCCCGGTTCGATTCTTTGTTTCCCCGCTAGAGGGGGTGGGGCGTCTTTCCCACCCTGGGCATCTTACCCCACTCTCCCCTAGAGTGTAACCATTGATGATCGGGACACCTGCATCGACAAATAGGGGCTCTCTCTGACAGGCGAGGAGGGGGAGGGTCTGAGGTGGGCAGGGGTTGACCGCGGGGCTACTGGCCGGCGCAGTGGGAGGGGTGGGTGGAGGTAGGGCGACAGGGACGCCAGCTGCAGGGCAACAGCGAGCTTTGAACCCAGACGTGCGGGAGCGGTATGTCTGATGCCATTTTGTGAAGCAGGCGGCTTTAGAGACACAGAAAAAATGTTTCAAATATAAAGAGGGCTATAATCAAGAGGGCTACAAAACTCGTTTCTCGGGTTTTTGAAATTTTTGGATTTTGAGCCCCCAAAATCAAAAAGTATATTTTTTAAAAATATAAAAGCCAAAAAATTCAAAACGTTTTTTGAATTTCGAAAAAAATATATGTGATAGTCCCTACCGCCGACTATCTACATACTAAATTTGAGATCGATACCTCTTTTTTGGCCAAGTTATAGCGAAAAAAACTGTTCAAAATTGATTACGTCAAATTTTCAAACTCAATTTTTAGCAATTCTAGACCTCGTAGCGCAAAACAAAGACCACCATTAGACTCCCCGTGACGAGCTGCATCGAATCAATACCCATTTCTGCAAAACTATCAACTTTGAAATTTTACCTGTTTGACCTGACCTTGACCTGACCTCCACCAGAACGTGACCTAAACCGTACCTGATGGTCTAATAACCAACACAATTGAGTTGGAAATGAAAAATTGGCCATAAAACATGCATCGCACAACCTTAGTAAAGTTGGGTTCATGTGGTGACCCTTGGTGACCTGACCTGTGACCTGACCTGGTATGACCAGTGAACTCTAATAGCAACATAGGTACTAGACAACTGACTCCCTATCGCTGATTTTGACAAAATGTGTTTTACTTGGTGTTATAGCGCTTTCCCTAGAAGACCCGTGAACAGTGAAACATTTTATCTTTGACCTGACCTGTGACGTCATTGGTGACCCCTAGGTCAATGAAATTTGGTTTTCTTCAACAAATTTGACAGGGCTATCGAACACCGTTTGAATTTTTCGGATCCGTCCAGTAGTTTCGGAGATACGGGGGAGGGGGAAAATGCCCCCCCCCCCACCGCGCGGAAGGTGGCCGGGAGGCCCACCGCCTCGCGGGTTAAAAAAAGGAGAAGAAAGAATATTGAAGCATATAACTATAAAGCCAAGAAGCCAATAATTTTTATAATTTGCATTAATGCACAGGTACAATACAACTGCAGCCACACATTCACTTACCATTGCAATTCCAAATCAAAATTCCAATTCCAAATTCCAAATACACATACGGTCACAGCGTGCCGTATTGGGATACAAAATGAAGAACTTGAATGTTTTGCGCCACTCATGTTGTGATGAGTTTGCTGCTTTGCAATTTTAACAAATTTCATAACATCGTCTGCGGGTAGGACGGTTTTCGTTGACCACACGTCTATTGTCATCGCAAAGGACGGTGACCGCCTCCCGGCCTCTCCTCGACCCCTCCCCTGCATTTTCAGTCCACCTCCAACTGGTCACGTGACTGGCCTCTCTCGAGGCCCTGCCGACTGACCCGGTGCGCCGTAGGCGGCATGGTCATGTCATGCTGATTAAATCGCTCACCACTTAACGACTATGCTCACGGTTTGACAGTGTCTTCGTGGCGGGGTGGTTTAGCGTCGAGCTATAGTTCGGGAGGGTTCGGATTCGATCCCCATCGGATCTTCCCGTTTTCCACTGACTGCTTGATAATATATAATAATATATGCACTTTGAATATCATCGACATTGGTTACCAATCAGCAATCAGTTATTGGCCAATCATATCAAGATTACTTAATTAGTGTAGGGGAGACCCGGGAGGTGTGGGCCGGTTTTGTGAAAAGGCAATTTTCTTCCAGTGGGCAGTGGCTAGACCCGGTTTTTCACTCTGTGTACATACGTGAAATTGCCTTTCGCCAGCAAAGTGTGCCTGATATTAGGCATCTAGGATCAACTATTTTTTCTCGAGTTAACTTTCAATAAAGCATGCGCTTTTTTATCCATTGACCTTCCAGGCGGTGGGGGCGGGGGCATTTTTACCCCCCCCCCTTTAGTTTTTTCGATATATCTCGAGAACCGCTGCGCCGATCGTCACCAAACTTTCAGTACCCTCCCGGGAGTAGCTAGCGCACATGATGAACAAATTTTTTCCAAAGGCTATCATAGGTTGGCCGCTAATGACGTCAGAGTGACGTCATTTCTGCCATTTTCGACCAGAAAAAAGTTTCGCGGGAAGAGCTGCCAGGCCTACAGCTTTAGAGATACAGAAAAAATGTTTCAACATAAAAGGTGTGGAATCAAGAGGACTAAAAAACTGCTATTTAGGTTTTTCGATTATTTTTGGATTTTGATCCCAAAAATTAAAAAAATAGATTTTTTGAATAAAATAGCCGAAAAATCCAAAAAAATTTGAATTTCGAAAAACCGGAATATATGTGATAGTCCCTACCACCTGCTATCTACATAACCAATTTGAGATCGATACCTCTTTTTTTTGGCCAAGTTATAGCGAAAAAACTTCAAAATTGATGACATCAAATTTTCAAATTCAATTTTGTAGCAATTCTAGACCTCATATCGCAAAACAAAGACCACCATTAGACTCCCTGTGACGAGCTGCATCGATTCAATACCCATTTTATGCAAAAATATCAACTTCGAAATTTGACCTTTTTTGACCTGACCTTGACCTGACCTCCACCAGAAAGTGACCTAAACCGTACCTGATAGTCTATAACCAACACCCTTGAGTTGGAAATGAAAAACTGGCCATAAAACATGCATCGCACAACCTTAGTAAAGTTAGGTTCATGTGGTGACCCTTGGTGACCTTTGGTGATCTGACCTGGTATGACCAGTGACCTCTAATAGCAACATATGTACTAGACAACTGACGCCCTATCGCTGATTTTCGACAAAATGCGTTTTACTCGGTGTTATAGCGCTTTCCCTAGAAGCCCCGTGAACGGTGAAACATTGTATCTTTGACCTGACCTGTGACGTTATCGGTGACCCCGAGGTCAATGCATTTTAGTTCCTTTCGATAAATTTGACAGGACTATTGAACGCCGTTTAAATTTTCCGGATCCGTCCAGTAGTTTCGGAGATACGGGGTGGGCAAAAAAGCCCCCCCCCCACCGCGCGGAAGGTGGCCGGGAAGCCCACCACCTGCCGGGTTAACCCGCGCCGGGCCGGTGCTCTGAGATTCCGCGCCGGGCCGGAGGGTGTCTGAACACCCCGCTTCTAACTCGGCTCCTGGGCCACGTAGCGACACGCGGTAAGAGGCAATCGAAAGAACGTCCAAACTAAGGACGAAAACGCTTCTGCCATTTTTTGGGTCAGGTCAAAGGTCAGGTCACCAGAGGTCACCAAAGTTAAAATATTGACTACTTCAACATTTTGGAAGCTGCCGACGGCTATCTCGGGAACCAATAGAGCTACAGCGCCTCAGAAAACCGCATTTGATAGCCCTTATAGAGACCTTTCTGAACAACGTTCTCAGATTTGACCTCAGGTCAACGGTTTAGCCTCCAGAGGGCGAAAACTCCAAAAATAGCCGTTTTTACGAAAAGGGATTTTCGGCAATAGCTTTTGACTCAAAAGAGCCATGGAATTACTTTAGCCAGCATCGTGTTCCTCTCGTCGAGACGCGTCGAATGAACTATAATTTGACCTTGAAAGGTCAACTTGGAAATTTGACCTCAGATCAAGGTCATGACCTGACCGGAAAAGGTCATGTTGCATATCAGTCGATCCGCAACGTCGAGCCGAACACGTCTAAGGCGCTTTCAGCGCTCTAACACGCCTCTATCAGAAGTTATTAGCGAAAAACTGTTAGACCCGCGCCCCGTAGCCTCCCTGTCCTTTTCCGCCGATATATCCTGAACGGCTGGAGATATCGCCACCAAACTTTCAAGACCCCTCCGGGCATCAATTTTACACATTATGACCAAAAAATTTCCAGAGGCTATGATAGGTTGGCCACAAATGACGTCAGAATGACGTCATGTTCCGCATTTTCGACCGAAAAAAGACCTTCGCGAGAATACCTGTCATGCCTACAGCTTAAAAGATACAGAAAAATGGTCAAATATAAAAGGTGTAGAATTGACAGGGCTACAAAACTGCTATCTCGGATTTTAGAAATTTTCGAGTTTTAACCCCCAAAAATAAAAAAGCATTTTTTGGATATATTTGCCAACAAATTCTAAAAGTTTTTTGAGTTTCGTAAAAACCGGAATATATGTGATAGTAACTACCGTCTTCTATCCACACCAAATTTCAGATCAATACCTCGTTTTTTGGCTAAGTTATAGCGAAAAAAACTGTTCAAAAATGATGACGTCAAATTTTCAAACTCAATTTTTGGCAATTCTAGACATCGTAGAGTAAAACAAAGACCACCATTAGACTCCCCGTGACGAGCTGCATCGTGACGAGCTGAATCGATACCCATTTTATGCAAAAATATCAACTTTGAAATTTGATCTAATTTAACCTAACCTTTACCTGTCCTTCACCAAAACGTGACCTAGGCTGGCACCAAAGACTTCCTAACCCACATAATCGCATTTTTCATGTAAAATGGACCATAAAACATGTATCACACGACACTTTCATATTGTGACCCCCGGTGACCTGACCTCGCTGTGACCTGACCTGGTATCAGTGACCTCATATAGCAAAGTATGTGTTTGACGAACAATGTACCATCGATGGTTTTCAATAAATTACCAATTTACTCGAGTTCACAACACATTTCTTGAAATGCCTGTGAACGGTTAAAATCCGATAATTGACCTGACCTGTGACGTTATCGGTTTGACCTAGGTCAATGAAATTTGGTCACAAGGTAGTTCCCCGGTGGGGCTATCGAACACTGTTTGAATTTTGAAATCGGCCGGTAAATTTCCGAGATCTTAGGGGGGCCGAAACGGCCCCTCCCCTACGGACGTAGGGTCCGCCGATACCCCTGCGGGGCGCGGGTTAGATTATGTTCGTGACCTGATATGACCTCGGGGACATAACCAGGGGTCACAGTTGCCATTTTCCGGTTCAGTGTGCCAATCTTACCTACATCTCGATATTTCAGAATGTCTAGAATAGCGTTCGTGCAAAACAGACGCTTTTCAATTTTCTCCTATTGACTTATAATGGAGAGGCCGCAAAATTGATCTGGCCTTTTGACAACGATATCAAATTCCGGGATATACATTTTATAGATAATGTTGCTCTTATCAATCGCTGAAAGTTTCAAGCCAATCGATCAATCGGTGTAGCTATGACGAGCATTCTTATTTTTTTCTGAGGTGAGGTCACTCGGCGTGATCTGGTGACGTGACTTAACCCGCGCCCCAGTGGCGGTCTCAGCCAACTTCGCCCTAGTGGGGGGGGGGGGGCATATGTTATTACCCACCTCTAACTCAAAAACTAAGAGGGCTAGAAAGACGCGGTAAAAAGCAATCGATAGCTGCGTATGTTTGAAAGTATTTAAGTTATTTTTCATCTTAGAGCAATATTGGGGTCACCAGAGGTCATCAAAGGTCAAAATTTGCGAATAGTCATTATATTTTCCAGAAAACATACCATTATCTCAGGAACTATGATAGCTAGAAAAACGCTTGGAAATGCAATCGATAGCTTTTGAACTCTTTTGATAAGGCCGTCATAAAAAATGACCTCAGGTTAACAGTTTAGACTCCAGAGGGCAAAAACTCCAAAATTAGCTGTTTTTACGAAATGTGTTTTTCGACAATAACTTTTTATTTAAAAAAGCCACGATTTTTTTTTTGCCAGAATCGTGTTCCTCTCGCCAAGACGCGTCGAATGAACTATAATTTGACCTTGAAAGGTCAACTAGAAAATTTGACCTCAGGTCAAGGTCATGACCTGACCGGAAAAGGTCATGTTGAATATCAGGCGATGCGTCTCGGCAAGACAAACACAATGAGGCCATCCCCAGCGTTCTATCTTTTTCCAATTGAGAGTTATTGGCAAAAATATGTTTGTAGCCTCGAATGACCTCGGATGACCTTTCTAGAGGCTATCAGCAAAAAAGACACCTTGATCGTCACGGGTGGTCCAAATCATTGTGATTCTGAAATAGTTGGACTGTTTCTATGTGTACACACGGATCTAGAGGCATTCTCGTTTTTCTCCATTGACTTATAATGGAAAGGTCACGCCACTGACCTGACCTTAGGTCATGGATATAAAAAATGCGAGATTTGCAAATTGTAGGCGCCCATAACATCATGCAATCCACCAAGTTAAAAACCTCTCTGACAAACACTGCAGACTGGACATGATTGCAAACTTTTTTAGGCTTGGTCAGTTACCTTGACCTGGTGACCTGACCTGACATGACCTGTGGTCAAAAATTTCACACATTGTCCAACATTGATGTACAAAAAGCAACTCCAAGCGGCGCGGCGCTACGCGCCGTGGTTTTTTATTCACGCGCAAAAAAACGCGACAGGGTAGTAACATATGCCCCCCCCCCACTGGGGCAAAGGTTAACCCTCGCCGGACCCTATTGGTTTTCTACATACGCGCCGGCCGAGGGGGGGGGGGGCGGGTACGACCCCTCTCGCCGTTTCGCCCCTGGTGGAGCTAGCGCGTCGCGGAAAAAACGAGCGTGTGCGCCGTTACGAGACGCAGAGACTGGTACCCGAGTTTAACCCGCGCGGGGCTGGGGTCTCCAGCCGAACGCGCGGGGCTGGGGGGGGGGTAAATTTTAACCCCCCCCCCCCTGTTATCTCCCGAACTAATGGTCCTATTTGGAAAATTGAAACGCCAATCGAAAGATCTCATCACGAACAACTAAAAACATGTACTTAATTTTAAGTTTGAGGTCAAGGTCAAGGTCAGGTCAAGGGTACAAATTGCAAGTTCCTACAGTATCGGCCTTGCACCGTAGTTGCCGAAGAATGGAGTCATGGACTGAGACTGATCGCCCAAAACGTGTTCTTAGGCTACCAAGACAATATTCGTTGCATACAATATCATTCAGAGGTCAAGGTCAAGGCCAGGTCAGGTCAGGTCAGGTCACCAAAAACAAAATATAGAAAAGGGCATGTGCGACACATGTTTTATGGGTCATTTTACTCATAGAATTCAATAGGCACACTCAATAAGTGATATGGACCACCTTTGGATGAATTTCAGGTCGAGGTCAGGTCAAGGTCAGGTCAAGTGAGGTCAAATTTTGAAGTTGGTTGTTAAGGCTTAAAAAGGTGTCTATCTGATGCAGTTTTCCACGGCGAATCGAATGGTACTACTTTTGTTTCCGTACGAGGTTTAGAACTTCCAAAAAAAGTCATTTTTCAAAATTTTTGTGTCTCGTGACGTCATACAATTTTGAATAACTCCCACATTTTTGAACCGATTCTTCTAAAACTTGGTATGTAGGTGCACATAGACCACTTCTCTGACATATATTCCGTTTTTTTCGATACACTCAAAATTTTGGATTTTATAGCTATTTTCCCAAAAAAAGTCAGTTTTTTGAAAAATTTTGGGCCAAAATCCAAAATTTTCAAAAAACCGAGATAGCCATTTGATAGCCAAAGTAAAATTACGTATATCCTTTTTTTGTTACGTCTTGATTCCTTTAAAAATGAAGATGTTAGCGGCGTTTGAACTTTTGCCGTTTTTGAGGCAAAAATGGCGAACATGACGTCACTAAAACGTCAATTTCTCAAAAATTTTCCGACGGATTTCGCTCAAATTTTCAGGGAACGTGTCAAATTGATGTAAGAAAAGGTACTGTAAGTTTGGCGGCGCTGCGCGCCGCCGTTTTTGAGATATTGCAAAAATTCGCGAGGGGGGGTAAAATTTACCCCCCCAGCCCCGCGCGGGTTAAGGTCCTAGGTTAACCGGTGACCTCTGAGGTCAGGTCAAGTGCCCCAGGGTACGGTTCAGTTTTTGGTGAATAACTTCGCAAAAAACGGCCGCAGAGCCGCGATTTTGGCAGCATCGTGTTCGCCTCGCTCAGGCGCGTCGAATGATATACTTTTTGTTTGGGTCAGGTCAACTTGGGGTGTTGACCTCAGGTCAAGGTCAGGTCAGCACCCCCAGGTCACGAAGTTGGTCGAAAGAGGTCATGTCGCATATCATTCGATTCGGCAGGTCTTCCTGAGTCCATTGGTGGCTTTCTCGACTCGCTAGCTCAATTTGATCGGGAGTTATTGACGAAAAACTAATATGACCTTGATGACGTCATAAATGACGTCACGGAAGGTCAAAATTGCAAAAGTGACGCATCTAAACTTGCAAGGAGTGCATCAAATCACGATTCTGTGTGCTTGAGATAGTTGGAGATCGTTCCCGGCGCCGGAATAGCAGTTTTCATTTTTCCCCCATTGACTTATAATGGTCACTGTGCCTGTGCCTTTAAGGAAAAGGCACAGGCACAGGTAGGTGCCTGTGCCTTTTCCTTAAAACCTATTTCCCTTCAGTCCCTCCGATACATCCTTTTTTCCATGAAAAACTCCTCCTCCTCCGGCTCCGACGGTGTCAGCATCCGGATCCTTCGCGTCTGTTTCGATTCCATCAGTCACATCCTCCTTTACTTCGTCAACACCTGTCTCACAACTTGTGAATTTCCCGCATCCTGGAAGCACTCCATCGTCTACCCCATCCACAAAGCCGGTAATCCTACTGATCCATCCAACTATCGACCTATCTCCATTGTTCCTGCCTTTGCCAAACTTGTAGAAAAAGTTGCTCAGCAGCAGCTGTACACCTACATGTCTGGCAACCATCTGTTTTCCTCATCCCAGCACGGTTTCCGCTCTTGTCTCTCCACAGAAACCGCGCTCGCCACCGTATCCGATCACATCCTCTCTGCCACCGACCGACAGGAACTCACTCTCCTCTGTCTCCTCGATCTCTCCAAATGCTTTGACGTGATCGACCACACAAAGCTTCTGTCCAAACTTCAAACCTATTCTATCGATCCGACCTGGTTTTCTTCTTACCTCCGTGGCCATACCCAATCTGTTTGCACAGCTGACGGGCGAGGAAATCGAGTCCTCTCCGATCCTCTACCCAATCCTATCGGCGTGTTCCAAGGATCCTCGCTCGGTCCGCTCCTGTTCCAAATATTTGCCAATGACCTCCCCCTCTACGCCCCTGGGGCGCACGTGGTGCAGTACGCTGACGATACTCAAATCTTACTATCTGGCAAAAAAGACTCCCTCCCTCATCTCATTGCAACTTTGGAACAAATTTTGGACTCATTTGACGCCTGGTTTCATACCAACGGTTTGGAAGTTAACACTAACAAAACTGAACTCATCATGTTTGGCTCTCGTCAAAATTGCCGTGGCTTGGATCCCATCTCGATTCGGTTCCGTGAGGACACGATCCGTGAGGGCCCTACGGTGAGGAACCTTGGCGTGATTTTTGACAAGCACCTCACCTGGGACTCTCACGTATCGGCCCTCGTCCAAAAATGCAACGGTATTCTCATCGGGCTGTCCCACGTGCGTCACCACATCCCTAGTGAACTCCTGCCTACTGTGGTCAGCGCCTTGGTCCTCTCGCACGTCCGTTATTGTCTCTCGGTCTACGGAAACGGCTCGGATAAAAACATACAACGTCTCCAAAAAGTCATCAATTTTGCGCTGCGCGTTGTGTCTGGCCGAAGAAAATTTGACCACATATCGGACGTGCGAGAGAAACTGGGCTGGCCCACCGCCCGTCAGCTGTTCGAAATCCACTCACTCAATTTCCTTCACAAAATACGCTGCACTGGGGAGCCGGAGACTATATCCTCTCAAATCCTGACCAACTCTTCCCTGCGCTCACGCTCGACAAGGCGGGACACTGATCTGGCTCTCCCACGCGTGAGGACCGAAGCAGGGAGGCGCCGTCTGCTCTACAGCATCGCCCAGTTATATAATCGCCTGCCCCATGATTTTAGGAGCCTCTCTACGGGAAGTTTTAAACGCTCTGTTTCCGAGTGGTTTTTACGTATTTAGGGATGAGTGAATGGTTCGATATGTTTACTGAGTGCTGTGATTTGGGTGCATTTTAACTCGTTTTCCCCTTTTAACTCAGACGCGACACTCAGAATAGCCATTTTAATATGGAGAGTGTTTTAATTGTCAATACAATACAATACAATACAATGGTGAGATCACGAAAATGACCTGACCTCATATGACCTTTAGGAAAAATCCGAGATCTACAAGTTGTGAGACTCATAATGGATACTAGATCCTGCAAGTTTCATTTCCCTGTGACATCTCCTCTGGCAGTGAGGGCGTTGCGAATTTGCGACATCTGAAGACCGTGCAGAGGTTCACTTATGACGTCATAGGTCAGTGACCTGACCTGACCCAAAAATGCGTTTGGTGTGAAAAGATGCGGCTTGGATCAAAGGTCAGGTATGCTCTCTCTATCGCCAGCGTGTTTGGAGCTATCGCGAAAAAACCCTATGGGTTCTTTTCGGGCGGCACCCGACCCCCCCCCCCCCTCGGCCGGCGAAGGTTAACCTTCGCCCTGGCAGGGCATTTTTCATAACACGCCCTGGCAGGGGGCGTCGATGCGACCCCCCTCGCGATTGACTCTTATGGCACCTAAAAACACCAAATTTGGTAGGTAGGTGGGCCCCCTGGAGTTCTCGCCCCTGTGCAAATTTGGTTTCTCTAGGTCAATATCTAGGTTTTTTGGGGGATATAAATGTAAAAATTTCGCAAAAAAACAGGTCAAAAGTGTTTCGCTTATAACTTTTGATCTAATTAAGATAGAGCAAAAATAAAAGCATTAGTGAACTCATCACGTCAAGGCGCGTCGGATGACGTACTTTTTAGCTTGCTTAAATGTACTTATAGTTTTTCTTTATTTTAAGTAAACTATAAATAATTAATTAAGTTCAAATTAACCAAATTGCAGCATATCGCATATCATTCGATTCAGCTGATCCCCAGGAACATAATGACACCAATTTTTAAGCTCTAGCGTCATTATGTCCCAAGTTATTGGTAAAAACGTCATGTGACCTCAGTTGACCTCATTTGACCTGACCCATGGATAAGTACACCAAACAAAGAAGCACCAAGTGTCCTGCTGTTACGTACTGTGGTTTCAAAGCACAATAGTGATAGAAAGAAGTGGATATCTCCAGTATTTTCCGAATTTAGTATTTTCCCGTAGGCTTAACATTACGAGGCTATGACCTCTAACTGACCTCAGGTCAGTGACCTCAAAAAACCCGAACTAAATGTTGTACAACTCGGTGAACTTTTTTTCTTCTTCAAAAAATGTTTATTTACATAACAATGGCCCAACACAACAATATAAAACAGGACACTTTTGAATCACAACTGTCTGGCGTATCCACAGTTGTATGTGCGGCCCGTCCGGCCAGGCCGGGACGGCACCATTAGCTATGTCCGCCCCGACCCCGGGGAGATCTGTTGGTCCGCCCCGTCCGGGGAGAGCTGTGGGATAACTCCCCGGAGCTCTGGACGGACCGCCACCCCCGCCCGCGCCGCCCCGCGTCTCACGTGCCACGGGGCAGCGCCCCTGTCACCGGCCAGGCCTACGACGCGCCAACTCGCTTGAGCGGCGCGTCACGTGTGAACTTTACGTCACGTGAACACTTTATGTCACGTGTGTCCCTCTGTGTGACAGGACACCCGGTTGTGTGACAGTGCGCCACTTTATGTCACGTGTGTCCCTCTGTGTGACAGGACACCCGGTTGTGTGACAGTGCGCCACTTTATGTCACGTGTGTCCCTCTGTGTGACAGGACACCCGGTAGTGCGACAGTGCGCCACTGTATGTCACGTGTGTCCCTCTGTGTGACAGGACACCCGGTAGTGCGACAGTGCGCCACTGTATGTCACGTGTGTCCTTTTGTTCGACAGGACACCCCCGATGTCCGGGGAACCACGTTCAGCTCCTCCGTCACCGTCTTCGTCAACGTGCAGGACGTGGGGGACAGCCCACCTCGCTGGCTGCAGCCGCCAATGGCCAGCAGCGTGGACGAAAACACGAACAAGGTGGGTCCTATACAATGTTTTTTTCCCATATTTATTGCAATTGAAACCAGGGGAGGGGTGCCCCCTACCCGCATTTGCATTACGAAAAGTTGAGACACTTGCGTTAGTACTTTCAGCAACCGTCACCATTCAAAACGACAAAAACATAGTTTTTGATCCTTTACCGAGCAATCAGCATGAGCCATGCATGAAAAGTACGACTCATTCTACCAGCATCTGCGATGCTGGGCTCCGCATCGCGGGACCGCAGGTTGTTTGAGCAAGCACCTCTGTAACGCCGCAAAAACGCCCGCCGCCAAACGAGAGGATGAGCCTTGCACGTGCAGACCGGAGTGGGAGTGGGTGTGCACTGCACTCTACTAACCGGTCTCTAGCGGTGTGCCAAATTTGAGTGCAATCGACCCGGCGGTTTTCGAGATCTATAAGCGACACCCTGCACGTGCGCACGTGCAACCTGGGTCCCAATTGATTTGTGCACGGCACTCTATTCGCCGGTCTCTAGCGGTGTACTGAATTTAATCTGAATCGGCCCAGCCGTTTCCAAGATCCATGGAAGCGACCCCTACACGTGCGCACGTGCAGCTGCACCCCAACCGTGGCACATGTAAATACATACTAACTGACTTGTGCACGGCACCCTACTAACTAGTCTCTTGTGTTATGCCAAATTTGAGCACAGTCGGTCCAGCCGTTCTTGAGATCTGGAAGCGTCAGCCTGCACGTGCGCACGTGCCAAATGGGTCCCATCTGAGTTGTGCACGGCACCCTACTCGCCGATCCTTAACAGTGTGCCAACTTTGATCACAATCGGCCCAGCCGTTCTCGAGATCTAGAATCGACACCCTGCCCGTGCGCACGTGCAGCGGCACCCCAACCGTGACACATGGAAATGCATTGCGGGGCGGGTGCCTACATCCATGCCAAGGATCAGCGCAATCGGCAAAATAACTACAGAGTTATTACACTTGCTACCGAACTGACACCTCTTCGTTTTGCACGTGGCACGTGCATTAGGGGTCACCCATACGCATCGAGAGTAGCACACTACGTGTGAGAAAGGAAGAAGCTATCTCACTCAAAAGACCGCGAGTGAATCGGTCCAGTGGTTGCAGAGATATAAGGTTTGTAAAGGCGCCCCCACGGCGGCCGACTGCTAATATTTAGCAATTATCAGTGTCGCATCCGCACACGGGAGGTATCCCCGTCACCTGTTCGTATAGTCTAATGTGGTTGGGTTCAAATCACAGTCGAGCCCTGCTTTTTTACAAGTTTTCTTGAAAACGGCACACCGTGCAGTGACGTTCTATACATCAATGGAAAGAGCATCAAAAGTTGTATATTATATTAACTTTTCACCTATATATATTACTAAGGATAAAAGTTATAGAGGAATAAAGACGCTCTCATTGACTTTCCATGTTAAAAATTTCCATTTTCAAACGAACTTTATTAGAAAAAACGATTTTGCACAGCTTAACGAAGCAAAAAAGCATATACTATGTTCCTTTCTCAACATCTCTCGAAAGTTTGAACGAAATCGTGACACATGATTTTGTACCATGCGCGAATGAAAATATCGCTGCAATACTGTCCATTGACTTAACATGGGACACAGCAAAATTCCAACTTTGACCTTGCGCATAGAGGTGTTCCGAGATTCTGGCGGGTGTACGGCGCACACTGGTGTGTGCCGGAACGTGTTTTCCATTAAATGCCTGGAAGAAAACCACCCCTTTCTTGGCTCGTTTTTCCACCATTCGCGATGGCGCAAAAAGTGCCCCAAACCCCCATTGACTTAACATGGGGAAAATGAAAACGCACGTGCCACGCGCAAAAGATTTCTGAGCGAGTAGCGACCGGTGCCATCAGGTAGATCTCCTTTGAAAGTCTATACCCTGAAATTTTTACGAAAATCGTTGCAGAAGTTTTGGCTGGAATCAAGTTGCCCCAATTCGCGGCCAGACATGCAAAACATAGCCCGGTGAACGACTGCTCCGGTTGTTTTTCAATAGAAAAACACAATTCTAACGAATAGTGTTTGTCTTTTCAAACAACCTGCGGTTACCGGCATCTGCGATGCCGGGCTCCGCATCGCGGGACCGCAGGTTGTTTGAGCAAGTACCTTTGTAAACGCAGCAAAAACGCCCGCCACCAAACGAGAGGATGAGCCTTGCACGTGCAGACCGGAGTCGGTGTGCTACGGACTGACGTGCACGGCACCTTATTCGTCGGTCTATAGCGGTGTGCCAAATTTGAGTGCAATCGACCCGGCCGTTTTCGAGATCTGGAAGCGACACCCTGCACGTGCGCACGTGCAGCCTAGGCCCCAATTGACTTGTGCACGGCACTCTATTCGCCGGTTTCTAGCGGTGTACCAAATTGGAGCTCCATCGGCCCCGTCAATTTCAAGATCTGGAAGCGACCCCTACACGTGCGCTCGTGGAGCTGCACCCCAACCGTGGCACATGAAAATACATACTAACTGACTTGTGCACGGCACCCTACTAACCAGTCTCTAGCGGTATACCAAATTTGAGCACAGTCGGCCCAGCCGTTCTTGAGATCTGGAAGCGTCAGCCTGCACGTGCGCACGTGCAAACTGGGTCCCATCTGACTTGTGCACGGCACCCTACTCGCCGAGCCCTAACGGTGTGCCAACTTTGACCACATTCGGCCCAGCCGTTCTCGAGATCTGGAAGCGTCACCCTGCCCGTGCGCACGTGCAGCGGCACCCCAACCGTGACACATGGAAATGCATTGCGAGGCGGGTGCCTACATCCATGCCAAGGATCAGCGCAATCGGCAAAATAACTACAGAGTTATTACACTTTCTACCGAACTGACACCTCTTCGTTTTGCACGTGGCACGTGCATTAGGGGTCATCCATACGCATCGAGAGTAGCACACTACGTTTGGGAAAGGAAGAAACTATCCCACACAAAAGACCGCGAGTGAATCGGTCCAGTGGTTGCAGAGATATAAGGTTTGTAAAGGCGCCCCCACGGCGGCCGACTGCTAATATTTAGCAATAATCAGTCTCGCATCCGCACAAGGGAGGTATCCCCGTCATCTGTTCGTATAGTCTAATGTGGTTGGGTTCAAGTCACAGTCGAGCCCTGCTTTTTTACAACTTTTCTTGAAAACGGCACACCGTGCAGTGACGTTCTATACATCAATGGAAAGAGCATCAAAAGTTGTAAATTATATTAACTTTTCACCTATATATATTACTAACCATAAAAGTTATAGAGGAATAAAGACGCCCCCATTGACTTTCCATGTTAAAAATTTTCATTTTCAAACGAACTTTATTAGAAAAAACGATTTCTGCCAGCTTAACGAAGCATACCAGCAAGTACTATGCTCTTTCCTCTACAACATATAAGAGTTTGGGCGAAATCTATCTCTAAAATTTTGTACAAAGATCGAATGAAAATGTCTCTGCAAAGTCTCGACATCGCCGTCCATTGACTTAACATGGGACACAGCAAAATTCCAACTTTGACCTCGTGCAAAGACACGTTCCGAGATTCTGGCGGGTATACGGCGCACACTGGCGTGTACCCAAAC
The DNA here is from genome assembly GCF_019059575.1 of Amphibalanus amphitrite. Lineage (NCBI taxonomy): Eukaryota > Metazoa > Arthropoda > Thecostraca > Balanomorpha > Balanidae > Amphibalanus > Amphibalanus amphitrite. The sequence goes on along the minus strand of NW_024883131.1, from coordinate 31,095 downwards.
GTGTTTGCCATAAAATGCTGGGAAGAAAACCACCTCTTCCTTGGCTCGTTTTCCCGCAATTGGCGATCGCGCAAAAAGTGTCCAAAACCCCGTTCACTTAACATGGGGAAAATGGAATCGCACGTGCCACGTGCCACGAGGTTTTAAGCGAGTAGCGACCGTTGCCATCAGGTAGATGGCCTCCGGGAGCCCATACACTGAACTTTTTACGACGATTGTACATTTCGTCTAGGCCCCCGTCAAGATGTCTCGATTCGCTGCCAGACTTGCAAAACATAGCCCGGAGAACGACCGCTCCGGTTGTTTTTCAATAGAAAAACACAATTCTAACGAATAGTGTTTGTCTTTTCAAACAACCTGCGGTTAACCGCAGGTTGTTTGAGCAAGCACCTTTGTAAACGCAGCAAAAACCCCCGCCGCCAAACGAAAGGATGAGCCTTGCACGTGCAGACCGGAGTCGGTGTGCTACGGACTGACGTGCACGGCACCCTATTCACCGGTCTATAGCGGTGTGCCAAATTTGAGTGCAATCGACCCGGCCGTTTTCTAGATCTGGAAGCAACACCCTGCACGTGCGCACGTGCAGCCTGGGCCCCAATTGACTTTTGCACGGCACTCTATTCGCCGGTCTCTAGCGGTGTACCGAATTTAATCTGAATCGGCCCAGCCGTTTCCAAGATCCATGGAAGCGACCCCTACACTTGCGCACGTGCAGCTGCACCCCAACCGTGGCACATGGAAATACATACTAACTGACTTGTGCACGGCACCCTACTAACCAGTCTCTAGTGGTATGCCAAATTTGAGCACAGTCGGCCCGGCCGTTCTCGAGATCTGGAAGCGTCGTCCTGCACGTGCGCACGTGCAAAATGAGTCCCATCTGATTTGTGCACGGCACCCTACTCGCCGATCCCTAACGGTGTGCCCAACTTTGATCACAATCGGCCCAGCCGTTCTCGAGATCTGGAAGCGTCACCCTGCCCGTGTGCACGTGCAGCGGCGCCCCAACCGTGACACATGGAAATGCATTGCGCGGCGGGTGCCTATAACCATGCCAAGTCTCAGTGCAATCGGCAAACTAACTACAGAGTTATTAGACTTGTAACCGAACTGACACCTCTTCTTTTTGCACGTGGCACGTGCATTAGGGGTCACCCATACGCATCGAGTGTAGCACACTACGTTTGGGAAAGGAAGAAACTATCCCACACAAAAGACCGCGAGTGAATCGGTCCTGTGGTTGCAGAGATATAAGGTTTGTAAAGGCGCCCCCACGGCGGCCTACTGCTAATATTTAGCAATAATCAATGTCGCGTCCGCACATGGGAGGTGTCCCCTTCACCTGTTCGTATATTCTAATGTGGTTGGGTTCAAGTCACAGTCGAGCCCTGCTTTTTTACAACTTTTCTTGAAAACGGCACACCGTGCAGTGACGTTCTATACATCAGTGGAAAGAGCATCAAAAGTTGTATATTATATTAACTTTTCACCTATATATATATTACTAACGATAAAAGTTATAGAGGAATAAAGACGCACCCATTGACTTTCCATGTTAAAAATTTTCATTTTCAAACGAACTTTATTAGAAAAAACGATTTCTGCCAGCTCAACGAAGCATACCAGCATGTACTATGCTCCTTTCTCTACAAGATATAAGAGTTTGGGCGAAATCTATCTCTAAAATTTTGTACAAAGATCGAATGAAAATGTCTCTGCAAAGTCTCGACATCGCCGTCCATTGACTTAACATGGGACACAGCAAAATTCCAACTTTGACCTCGTGCAAAGACACGTTCCGAGATTCTGAGGGGTATACAGCGCACACTGACGTGTACCCAAACGTGTTTGCTATAAAATGCTGGGAAGAAAACCACCTCTTCCTTGGCTCGTTTTTCCGCTATTGGCGATCGCGCAAAAAGTGTCCAAAACCCCATTGACTTAACATGGGGAAAATGGAATCGCACGTGCCACGCGCAAACGAATTCTTAGCGAGTAGTGACCGGTGCCATCAGGTAGATTGCCTCCGGGAGCCCATACCCTGAATTTTTTACGAAGATTGAGCGATTCGTCTAGGCCCCACCCAAAATGTCTCGATTCGCTGCCAGACTTGCAAACAGGGCTCAAAAAAAGCTCCGTCCTGCCGATGAGGTCGGCGACCACGAATGCTATACCATTTCCCAATGGTGCGACCAAAAACGCGGAATATGAGTCAAATTTTCGAAGAATATCTTTGAAAAACTATATAAATATTGTTAAGAATAGTGCCACAACTTCAGCATCACTTATGCGCATCATTTAGTCAATGGTCATGGTTACTTCCACTTTACAACCTAGACGGTGAGCAAACATACCACTGTTGTAGGATAAACTACCACCTTCCGTACACGGGAATACTACCACGTTTCCCCATCGGCGCTCGTCGGCGTTTTCTGTGCGACCACCCGTGTTAAACCAATGGGAAAGAGTGGTTGTCAAAATCGCCGACGAGCGCCGTTCATTGGTCGCCCAAATGGTCTCCTACTACGTGGTAGGTACGCGGCGTGGCGTATTACGGGACGGGACGCTCACCCCCGGCCGTCCGGCCGTCCGCCAGCTGACTGCCGCCGTGGGGGAAGGGACGCCGAGGGGAGGGGTGGCGTCCGTCGGGTCAGCCAGGGGAGGGGTAGGGATTCAGGCGCAAAATTTCACTCTTTCGTTTGTTATGGTGTATTTAGGCTGCGTTCGGGCAGCCCGGTCACTGCGTGGAAATTCTACGCCGAGGAATTCCTCACGCAAACGTGTTTGGTCAGCGCGAAACGCTATGGCCAAACGGCCGAAAGGTGATCGTTTCCGTGAGGAGCTCATCGGCGTAGAAACTCCACGTGGAAACCGGGCTGTCCGAACGCAGCGTTAGCGATCAAACCGCTGCTTTTAATCCATGTTGTAATTACAGATTCGTGTACATTGTACACAGCCCCGTAGCCCGCTTCATACGGGCTACGGGGCCATGGGAATAGCAGCACTTAGAAGTTAATTACTTTAAAAAAAACATTCCATTGCCTGTCCGACAACCAAAGAGCCATGGGTAGTGGGCAGCCGGTGCTGCGACCACAATATGAGTAAAACTTGTGGTCGGCGACCACCAAACACCTTTTTTGAGCCCTGCTTGCAAAACATAGCCCGGAGAACGACCGCTCCGGTTGTTTTTCAATAGAAAAACACAATTCTAACGAATAGTGTTTGTCTTTTCAAACAACCTGCGGTTACTTCCGATCAAATACCAGCATCTGCGATGCTGGGCTCCGCATCGCGGGACCGCAGGTTGTTTGAGCAAGCACCTCTGTAACGCCGCAAAAACGCCCGCCGCCAAACGAGAGGATGAGCCTTGCACGTGCAGACCGGAGCGGGTGTGCCACGAACTGATGTGCACTGCACTCTACTAACCGGTCTCTAGCGGTTTGCCAAATTTGAGTGCAATCGACTCGGCCGTTTTCGAGATCTGGAAGCGACACCCTGCACGTGCGCACGTGCAACCTGGGTCCCAATTGACTTGTGCACGGCACTCTATTCGCCGGTCTCTAGCGGTGTGCCAAATCTGAGCACAGTAGGCCCGCCCGTTCTCGAGATCTGGAAGCGTCGCCCTGCACGTGCGCACGTGCAGTTGCACCCCAATCGTGGCGCATGGAAATACATACTAAATGACTGGTGGACGGCGCCCTACTGATCGGTATCAAGCGGTATGCCAAATTTGAGCACAGTCGGCCCAGCCGTTCTTGAGATCTGGAAGCGTCAGCCTGCACGTGCGCACGTGCCAAATGGGTTCCATCTGACTTGTGCATGTGCACGGCACCCTACTCGCCGATCCCTAACGGTGTGCCAACTTTGATCACAATCGGCCCAGCCGTTCTCGAGATCTGGAATCGTCACCCTGCCCGTGCGCACGTGCAGCTGCACCCCAACCGTGACACATGGAAATGCATTGCCCGGCGGTTGCCTACATCCATGCCAAGTATCAGCGCAATCGGCAAAATAACTGCAGAGTTATTAGACTTGTTACCGAACTGACACCTTATCGTTTTGCACGTGGCACGTGCATTAGGGGTCACCCATACGCATCGAGAATAGCACACTACGTGTAAGAAAGGAAGGAGCTATCCCACACAAAAGACCGCGAGTGAATCAGTCAAGTAGTTGTGGAGATAGAAGCTTTGCAAGGCGCCCCCACGGCGGCCGACTGCTAATATTTAGCAATAATCAGTGTCGCATCCGCACACGGGAGGTATCCCCGTCACCTGTTCGTATACTCTAATGTGGTTGGGTTCAAGTCACAGTCGAGCCCTGATTTTTTACAGCTTTTCTTAAAAACGGCACATCGTGCAGTGACGTTCAATGCATCAGTGGAAAGAGCATCAAAAGTTGTATATTATATTGACTTTTCACCTATATATATTACTAACGATAAAAGTTATAGAGGAATAAAGACGCTCCCATTGACTTTCCATGTTAAAAATTTCCATTTTCAAACGAACTTTATTAGAAAAAACGATTTTGCACAGCTTAACGAAGCAAAACAGCATATCCTATGTTCCTTTCTCAACATCTCTCGAAAGTTTGAACGAAATCGTGACACATAATTTTTTACAATGCGCGAATGAAAATATCGCTGCAAAACTCTCCATTCACTTAACATGGGACACAGCAAAATTCCAACTTTGACCTCGTGCAAAGAAACGTTCCGAGATTCTGACGGGTATACGGCGCACACTGGCGTGTACCGGAACGTGTTTGCCATAAAATGCTGGGATGAAAACCACCCCTTTCTTGGCTCGTTTTTCCGCCATTCCCGATGGCGCAAAAAGACCCCCAAACCCCCATTGACTTAACATGGGCGAAAATTCAAACGCACGCGCCACGCGCAAAAGAATTCTGAGCGAGTAGCGACCGGTGCCATCAGCTAGATCGCCTTCGAAAGTCTATACCCTGAGATTTTTGCGAAAATCGTTGCAGAAGTTTTGGCTGGTATCAAGTTGTACTGATTCGCGGCCAGCCATGCAAAACATAGCCCGGAGAAGGACTGCTCCGGTTGTTTTTCAATAGAAAAACACAATTCTAACGAATAGTGTTTGTCTTTTCAAACAACCTGCGGTTACCAGCATCTGCGATGCTGGGCTCCGCATCGCGGGACCGCAGGTTGTTTGAGCAAGCACCTCTGTGACCCACTCACCATTGAACGCAGCAAAAACGCCCGCCGCCAAACGAGAGAACAAGCATTGCACGTGCAGACAGGAGTGGGTGTGCTACAAACTGACAAGCACGGCATCCTATTCGCCGGTCTATAGTGGTGTGCCAAATTTGAGTGCAATCGGCCCGGCCGTTTTCGAGATCTCGAAGCGACTTCCTGCACGTGCGCACGTGCTACCTGGGTCCCAATTGACTTGTGCACGGCACCCTAGTTGCCGGTTTCTAGAAGTGTACCGAATTTGAGCTAAATCGGCCCTGCCATTTTCAAGATCTGGAAGCGACCCCTACACGGCCGCACGTGCAGTTGCACCCCAACCGTGACACACGGAAATACAAACTAACTGACTTGTGCACAGCACCCTACTAACCGGTCTCTAAAGGTGTGCCGAATCTGAATGCAATCGGCCCAGCCGTTCCTGAGATGTGGAAGCGTCACCCTGCACGTGCGCACGTGCAACCTGGGGCCCAGCTGACCTGTGCAGGGCACCCTACTGCGCGGTCTCTAGCGGTGTGCCAAATCTGAGCACAATCGGCCCGGCCGTTCTCGAGATCTGGAAGCGTCACCCTGCACGTGCGCACGTGCAGTTGCACCCCAACCGTAGCACATGGAAAGGCATGGTCCGGCGGGTGCCTCCATCCTTGTGTGGTTTCAGCAGAATCTCCCCAGGAATTACCGCGGTATTGTCATTACAACAAAAGTGACACCTCTCCGTTTTACACGTGTCACGTGCAATGGGGGTCACCCGCATGCATCGTGCATAGTAAACTGCTTGTAAGAAGGGTATACTACCCCACACAAAAAACCGCAAGTGAATCGGTCCAGTGGTTGCGGAGATATAACTCCTGCAAAAACGTCCCCACGGCGGTCGGCTGCTAATATTTAGCATTAAATCGCATCCTTGAATGAGAGGTATCCCCGTCACCTGTTCGTATACTGTCTGAGCCAAGACCATATATAGGTCTGAGCTCAAATCTCGATAGAGTCGTGCTTTTTTACTATATTTCTGAAAAACGGCACAGCGTGCAATAACGCTCTATATATCATTGGAAAGAGCATCAACAGTTGTATATCCTATCAACTTTTCACTTAAATATATCTTCAACGTACAAAGTTATTAAGCACCAAAGACGCTCCCATTGACTTTCCATGTTAAAAATTTTCATTTTTAAACGAGCTTAAAAAGTACAAACGAATTCTGACAGCTTAACGAAGCATAACAACATGTTCTATGGTCTCTTCTCAACAGGTCCTGAAAGTTCAAACAAAATCGTATCATATAATTTTGTACAATGAGCGAATGAAAATGTTTCTGCAAAAACGCCCATTGCCTTAACATGGGGAGCGAAAAAAGTTCAACTTCAAAGTCGTACTACAAAAAATATCGACTTCTTACGGGTATACAACGCACAGGGGCGTGTACCTGAACGTGTCGGCCATAAAATGGTGTGCAGCAAACCATACCTTGACCTGCGATTTTTCCCGCTATTGGCGATCGCGCAAAAAGTGTCCAAAACCCCGTTGACTTAACATGGGGAAAATGGAATCGCACGTGCCACGCGCAAAAGAATTCTGAGCGAGTAGCGACCGGTGCCATCAGGTAGATCGCCTGCGGGAGCCCATACCCTGAACTTTTTACGAAAATCGCAATGCACGTTTAGGCCCCGGTCAAGATGTCTCGATTCGCTGCCAGACTTGCAAAACATAGCCCGGAGAAGGACCGCTCCGGTTGTTTTTCAATAGAAAAACACAATTCTAACGAATAGTGTTTGTCTTTTCAAACAACCTGCGGTTACCAGCATCTGCGATGCTGGGCTCCGCATCGCGGGACCGCAGGTTGTTTGAGCAAGCACCTCTGTAACGCCGCTAAAGGTGTGCCGAATTTGAATGCAATCGGCCCGGCCGTTTTCGACATCTTGAAGCGGCACCCTTCACGTGCGCACGTGCAAGCTGGGTCCCAAATGACTTGCGCACGTCACCCTAGTTGCCGGTCTCTAGCGGTGTACCGAATTTAAGCTCAATCGGCCCAGCCGTTTTCAAGATCTGAAAGCGACCCCTACACGTGCGCACGTGCAGTTGCACCCCAACCGTGACACATGAGTATACATACTAACTGACTGTGCACAGCACCCTACTAACCGGTCTCCAAAGGTGTGCCGAATTTGAATGCAATCGGCCCAGCCGTTCCTGAGATCTGGAAGCGTCACCCTGCACGTGCGCACGTGCAACCTGGGGCCCAGCTGACCTGTGCAAGACACCCTACTACGCGGTCTCTAGCGGTGTGCCAAATCTGAGCACAATCGGCCCGGCCGTTCTCGAGATCTGGAAGCGTCACCATGCACGTGCGCACGTGCAGTTGCACCCCAACCGTAGCACTTTGAAAGGCATGGTCCGGCGGGTGCCTACATCCTTGTGTAATTTCAGCAGAATCTCCCCAGGAATTACTGTGGTATTGTCATTACAACAAAAGTGACACCTCTCCGTTTTACACGTGTCACGTGCAGTAGGGGTCACCCGCAAACATCGTCCATAGTAAATACTTGTGAGAAGGGTATCCGCTACCCCCCACAAAAAACCGCAAGTGTATCGGTCCAGTGGCTACAGAGATATAAGTCGTACAAAAACGTCCCCACGGCGGCCCTCCGCTAATATTTAGCATTAAATTCGTGTCGCATCCTTCTATGGGAGGTATCCCCGTCACCTGTTCGTATACTGTCTGAGTGCCATATATAGGTGTGAGCTCAAATCTCGGTAATGTCATGCTTTTTTACTAAATTTCTCAAAAACGGCAAAACGTGCAATAGCGGTCTATATGTCATTGGAAAGAGCATCAAAAGTTGTATAACCTATCAACTTTTCACTTAAATATATGTTTAACGTACAAAGTTATTAAGCAGCAAAGACGCTCCCGTTGACTTTCCATGTTAAACTTTTTCATTTTTAAACGAGCTTAAAAAGAACAAACGAATTCTGACAGCTTAACGAAGCATAACGGCATGTACTACGGCCTATTCTGAATAAGTGTTGAAAGTTTGGTCAAAATCGTATCATATAATTTTGTACAATGAACGAATGAAAATGTCTCTGCAAAAGCGCCCATTGACTTAACATGGGGAGCGAAAAAGGTTCAACTTTGACCTCGAGCAAAGACACGTTACGAACTTCTGAGGGGTATACGGCGCACACTGGCGTGTACCGGAACGTGTTTCCCATAAAATGCTGGGAAGAAAACCACCTCTTCCTTGGCTCGTTTTCCCGCTATTCGCGATCGCGCAAAAAGTGCCCCAAAACCCCATTGACTTACTATGGAAAAAATGGAATCGCACGTGCCACGTGCCACGAGATTTTAAGCGAGTAGCGACTAATGCCATCAGGTAGATCGCCCCCGAGAGCCCATACCCTGAACTTTTTACGTAGATTGAGCGATTCGTCTAGGCTGCGACCAAGTTGTACTGATTCGCGGCCAGACTTGCAAAACATAGCCCGGAGAACGACCGCTCCGGTTGTTTTTCAATAGAAAAACACAATTCTAACGAATAGTGTTTGTCTTTTCAAACAACCTGCGGTTACCAGCATCTGCGATGCTGGGCTCCGCATCGCGGGACCGCAGGTTGTTTGAGCAAGCACCTCTGTAACGCCGCTAAAGGTGTGCCGAATTTGAATGCAATCAGCCCAGCCGTTTCTGAGATCTGAAAGCCTCACCCTGCACGTGCGCACGTGCAAGCTGGGTCCCAAATGACTTGTGGACGGCACCCTAGTTGCCGGTCTCTAGCGGTGTACCGAATTTAAGCTCAATCGGCCCAGCCGTTTTCAAGATCTGGAAGCGACCCCTACACGTGCGCACGTGCAGTTGCACCCCAACCGAGACACATGAGTATACATACTAACTGACTTGTGCACAGCACCCTACTAACCGGTCTCTAAAGGTGTGCCGAATTTGAATGCAATCGGCCCAGCCGTTCCTGAGATCTGGAAGCGTCACCCTGCACGTGCGCACGTGCAACCTGGGGCCCAGCAGACCTGTGCAAGACACCCTACTACGCGATCTCTAGCGGTGTGCCAAATCTGAGCACAATTGGCCCGGCCGTTCTCGAGATTTGGAAGCGTCACCCTGCACGTGCGCACGTGCAGTTGCACCCCAATCGTGGCACATGGAAATACATACTAAATGACTGCAACCTACTGATCGGTATCAAGCGTTATGCCAAATTTGAACACAATCGGTCCAGCCGTTCTCGAGATCTGGAAGCGTCACCCTGCACGTGCGCACGTGCAGTTGCACCCCTACCAAGACACATGGAAATGCATCGCCTGGAAAGTGTCTACCTCCATGCCAAGTTTTAGCGCAATCGGCCCAGTAATTACCGCGAGCTATTGCACTTATTACAAAACAGGCACCTCTTGGCTTTGCACGTGGAACGTGCGTTAGGGGTCACCCATGAACATCGAGAGTAGCACACTATGTGAAAGAAGGGAAAAAGCTACCCCACACAAAAAACCGCACGTGTATCAGCCCAGTGGTTGCCGAGATATAAGTCGTACAAAAACGTCCCCACGGCGGCCGGCCGCTATTTAGCAGTAAAATCGTGTCGCATCCTTCTATGGGAGGTATCCCCGTCACCTGTTCGTATACTGTCTGAGCAAAGGCCATACGTTACGGTCTAAACTCCATAGTGAGGCGGGCATACGAATTTACGAGAGTTTAGCGACGAAATGATTCACTTAAATGTTAAGTAATGGGTACCATTAGGTAGACCATAAATTTTATCTAGCATCTCACCGTAGATGCAGTAAAAAGTGCTTTACTTTTCAATGTATATAAAGACTTGCTCAGCTCAATCAGTTCACTGTATTGGCTCAAGCCGTATCATGCGAACGCAATACAAACTAGAGCACCGATAGCGCAGCGCTCCCCAACTCACTGCTCGCCCAGTCCACCCGGGCCGCCGCCACGACGGCCCCCCGCAAGTAGGCATCCCGCACTGCACCGACAGCCGCGGGCGACCAGCTGACCGGCCAGCTGACCGGCCAGCAGCCGGCGGGGATGGCCGACCCGCCGGCGCGGCGAGGGAGGGGAGGGACGCAGCTGAAAGACCCGACTACATATATATCAAAGAAACATTATATGTAATCATCGATGACGCGACATAAATCTGCTTTAGTGGGGTTAGCGGTGTAGTCTGTGATGCCATCACAATGAAAATAGCCTAGTTTTGTAGAGCATCAAATTCTGATTCCATAACGACTCTCGCTAGTCCATTTTCAATTGTAAATAAGCCTTTTATTGCGATGCAAAGTCCCGAAATGGTGCCGACGGCGGCCGGTCCCCCGATGGTACCATACCATAGATGGTAAACAGGTTAGTTCACATTCCCGCCGCTATGCGGGCGGCGCACTGTAGGCCGGCAGCCCGAAAAAGCGCTAGAAATTCCCCCAAACTGACTGTCCACAATATGAACAAAATAGGTATCATTTAATCCCAAATTGATCGAAGAATACGATACCGATGCCATTTTTGCCCTAAGGTCGAAATTGAGGTGGTCAGTTGTCACCAAACACAAGACTATTTAGACTCGCTAGTGGCCACCACATTTGCCGATTTTAATGCTAATCTTTAGTTGATATTTATTAGTTGACCAGTTGTCGTTTTGAACGCAATTTTCTGTCAGACTAGTTCAGGGCACTGTTGTTCACTGTACCAACAACATTCTTACATATTGCATCGCTTTTCTGCAACATAAGCTAGCTTTTTGCAAGCAGCTGCAAGACCTAAATAAAAATCATATCTAAATTTTTAAATAGACTTTTTAAAAAAACGTTATTTCGAGCAGCTAAAAATAAACATCTTATACTAGCCGCTGATTACTCATCTTTCGTTCCATATAGGTACTTTGCTGCTTTTCCCTGCTACTTTTCGAGATATGCGCCAGTAAACCACATGATGTAGGGGCAATTGTCACCTCGCCGCTCTACTGAATGCCCGGCGCTCTTTATAGCGCTGGAAGTTGTGAAAAACTAAGGCTTATAATCTGAATAAAATATATGTCCCTGAGCTCAGAATTGATCAACGCACACAATGCTGTCAAAATTTTTGGGCCAAACTAAAAAATTCAGTCATTATTAACCCCCAAACACAAGTAAGTGATAATCAACAACAACTTGCTCTTTAGTTAGACTTTTTGAGAAATTTTATTTCGAGCCGCTAAAAATGACCGTGCCATACAAACCACTAATCATCTTTCTGTCATGCCCTACTCGCAATTTTTGCTAATGCCTGCTACTCTTCGAGGTCACGTGACATCACCATTAAAAGTAAATGGGGAGATAAGGAAACTGTTGTTTTTGCGCATGGAATGATCTCAAACTATCTCAAGCACACGGAATCGTGATTTCATGCACTCCTTGCAAGATCCGATGCTTTACTTTTGCATTTTTGACCTTCCGTGACGTCATTTATGACGTCACTACGGTCATAGGAGTTTCTTGTCAATAACTCATGATCAAATTGAGCCAGCGACTCGGGAAAGCCACCAATGGACTCGGGAAGACCTCCCGAATCGAATGATATGCGACATGACCTCTTTCGACCAACTTCGTGACCTGGGGATGCTGACCTGACCTTGACCTGAGGTCACCACCTTAAGTTGACCTCACCCGAACAAAAAGTATACCATTCGACGCGCCTGAGCCAGGCAAACACGATGGTGCCAAAATCGCTGCTCTGCGACCATTTTATGCGAAATTATTTACCAAAAACCAAACCCTACCTTGGGCTTTTTGACCTCACCTCAGAGGTTACCGGTTGACATGGGACCTTGAAATCGGGTATCAATCGTTCCGTCTTGAAACGGCGCACACGCTTGTTTTTTCCGCGAGGCTCTAGCTCCATTAGGGGCGAAACGGCGAAAAGGGGTCGTACCAACCCTCCCCCCTCGGCCGGCCGAGGGGGTGGGGGGTCCGACAACAGGTCCGGCGAGGGTTAAGCAGCCCCACTTCGTTTTTAGCATGTTTGCTTGTCGCTGAGATCAACAACTCAATCACAAATAATTTCTAGCACTTTTCCGGGCCCCCGGCCCAGTGTGCGGCGGCGGCGCCACCTGTCCTCATGTCCGCCTGACACCGTAACGATATAGGTCTGAGCTCAAATCTCGGTAATGTCGTGCTTTTTTACTATATTTCTCAAAAACGGCACCACGTGCAATAAAGTTGTATATATCATTGGAAAGAGCATCAAAAGTTGTATAAAATATCAACTTTTGACTTAAACATATCTTTAACGTAAAAAGTTATAAAGCAGCAAAGACGCTCCCATTGACTTCCCATGTTAAAATTTTTCATTTTTAAACGAGCTTCAAAAGAACAAACGAATTCTGACAGCTTAACGAAGCATAACAACATGTTCTATGGTCTTTTCTCAACAAGTCCTGAAAGTTAAAGCAAAATCGTATCATATAATTTTGTACAATGAGCGAATGAAAAAGTCTCTGCAAAAACGCCCATTGACTTAACATGGGGAGCGAAAAAAGTTCAACTTTGACCTCGTGCAAAGACACGTTACGAAGTTCTGAGGGCTATACGGCGCACACTAGCGTATACCCAAACGTGTTTGCCATAAAATGCTGGGAAGAAAACCACCTCTTCCTTGGCTCGTTTTCCCGCCATTGGCGATCGCGCAAAAAGTGTCCAAAACCCCGTTGACTTAACATGGGGAAAATGGAATCGCACGTGCCACGTGCCACGAGGTTTTAAGCGAGTAGCGACCGGTGCCATCAGGTAGATCGCCCCCGGGAGCCCATATCCTGAACTTTTTACGAAGATTGAGCGATTCGTCTAGGCTGCGACCAAGATGTCTCGATTCGCTGCCAGACTTGCAAAACATAGCCCGGAGAACGACCGCTCCGGTTGTTTTTCAATAGAAAAACACAATTCTAACGAATAGTGTTTGTCTTTTCAAACAACCTGCGGTTACATTTTATTGCTTTTAGATAAAGTATTGCATTGAAAAACGAATTGTTAGATAGTCCCTCACGCCAGCTTTCCTCTGTTACTATGGCAGCCTGATATCCCGCGCCGGGCTGGGGGTGTTTGAACCCCCCCCCCTCCTTGTGGTTTTTCGCAGATATCTCAAAAAACGGCGGCGCGGAGCGCCGCCGTTTTTGGTACACCTGTTCGTGCATCTTTTCCACACATGTTGGGAAAATTTCAGACCCAGGTCGCCTTAGGTCAGGTCACCAGGTCACGCCAAGTGACCTCACCTCAGAAAAAAATAAGAATGCTCGTCATAGCTACACCGATTGATCGATTGACTTGGAACTTTCAGCGATTAATTAGAGCAAAAGTATCTAATAGCTATAAAATTTATATCTCGGAATTTGGATATCGGTGACCTAAGATCAGTTCCCGAGATAGCCGTTGACAGTTTCCAGAATGTTGAAATAGTCAGCATTTTACCTTTGGTGACCTCTGGTGACCTGACTTTTGGCCTGACGCAAAAAATGTTGAAGTGTTTTCCTCCTTATTTTGGACGTTCTTTCGATTGCCGCTTACCGCGTGTCGTTACGTGGCCCAGGAGCCGAGTTAGAAGGGGGGGGGGGGTTCAGACACACACCCCGGCCCGGCGCGGAATCTCAGAGCAACGGCCCGGCGCGGGATATTGTTGGGCCCTCTGAGTAGCGCCTACTAATTATTGTCACCGCTTTTTCATCGGGAGCCCTTTACCTGGAGCTGGACCGACCGACTGTACCTGGTTTTGATAGTCTTGGGAGAAACTTATTTGAAATGGAGTTAATACAAATATAGGGTGGCCCAGACAGTAGCCAAGACCGTGACCCGGACCATTGCACAGACTATGACCCAGACTAGGACACAGACCGTGACCCAGACCGTGATATACACCATGACATAGACCGTGACCTTAACTATGACATAGACCATGACCTTAACCGTGACCTTAACCGTGGCATAGACCATTACACAGACCGTGACATAGACTCAGTGTTCCATTTTTGGAAATTTTGGGTGGAAAATCACACCTAATGGGTAAAATATTTTCATCCCCAAAACCAGGTAAATTGGAATTCTTTCATCTTTGAAAAATGCTCAACTCATGCTCAACAATTAACAGCCAGATTACCAGATATACCTAGCAGCGCCCTATAGACAGTTAGAACTTATAGGTTTGCTACATAATACATAATTTCCATGAAAAAAAAATGCGAAATCAAGGCACGATCCCAACAACTCACCCTGACTGACAACGAAAGAAAATAACCTTGCACACTTCCAGCTGTTAATAACAAATATGCGTTGAATGACCTTGATCACCTCAACTGTTTGTAAAAACCAGGCTTGTGTTCTGAATAAATGCTTTTGGATATTCATAACAACTATGATTAGTGGTTTGCTGCCAACGCAAAACGGATGAGCCGCTGCTTGCGCAAATTAAACACTACCTCTGCAATTCGCTTTTGACTAAGTTGCGCAGGATACGCCTACAAATTTTCATCTTTGGACCCGCAGTCAGCTGGGCACACCCTGGCACACCCTAGGGATGAATTTAAAACTTGGTGGGCTCTAACTTCTTTCATATACAAAATAGGGGTATGAGACAGGTACCAACTTATTCTACATTCATTTCTGATCCTATTGTATCAATTTCACCACAAATTATGTCCGTCAATGGCTTCTAGAGGACTTTAAAGCTCGATGCGTCGGGCCTGGCAGAGGTCCAAGATGAGAAAAGCCACCCTGCGCACACCCTAGGGATGAATTTAAAACTCCGCGGGTTCTGGCTGGTTTCATAGGTAAAATAATGTTTTGAGACCGATGCCAATTTATTCTGCGCTTATTTCTGATCCTATCGCATTAATTTCGCCACAAATTATGTCCGTCAATGGCTTCTAGAGGACTTTTAAGCTCGAGGCGTCGCGCCTGGTAGAGGTCCAAGATGAGAAAAGCCACCCTGGGCACACCCTAGGGATGAATTTAAAACTCCGCGGGCTCTGGCTGGTTTCATAGGCAAAATAATGTTTTGAGACCGATACTAATTTATTCTGCGTTCTTTTCTGATCATATTATATCAATTTCACCACAAATTATTTACGTTGTTAGTTTTTAGATGTCTTTAAAACTCGAGGCGTCGGGTCGGGCAGGGGTTCAAGATGACTGACACGCCACCCTGGCACACCCTAGGGATGAATATGAAACTCTGTGGACTCTGGCAGGTTTCATACGCGAAATGAGGCTATAAGACCGGTAATGATGTATTTTACGTTAATTTCTCATGCCTTTGCAATAATCTTACCGCCAATTATTCATTTCAATTAGTTTCTAAAGGTTTTTAAACACGAAGCGTTCGGCCGAGGGAAAGCCAAGGTGAATGAAAGGATACCTTGGCACACCTCTAGGGATAAATTTAAGATACGGTATTTCCAGATCTGTCCAATACATGTTCTGAAGCTGGTAGATGGGATTAAGAAGGCCCTAGCTTTTTAATAAATTATCCCTCGCCCGTATGGGGGGGGGGGTCGAACGAACCACCCCCTCGTTTTTTCGAGAATAACTCGCGTAAAAAGCGGCCGATCGCGACGAAACTTTCAGGACCCTCGAGTCAATTAATTTGACACCTACTCTGAAAATCTCATATTCCTGACCCAAATGACCTTTGACCTGTGACCTATTTCTTGAGGCCATGTTTGGCCGGAATCGCGATT
This sequence comes from Amphibalanus amphitrite, assembly GCF_019059575.1. Classification (NCBI taxonomy): domain Eukaryota; kingdom Metazoa; phylum Arthropoda; class Thecostraca; order Balanomorpha; family Balanidae; genus Amphibalanus; species Amphibalanus amphitrite. The sequence continues at coordinate 15,162 of NW_024883131.1, read as the reverse complement.
CGGCGAGCCGCTAATGCGTTCCGTTCACTCCCGTTCCGTTTCGGGTGTTCTGGTCAGTTGTGCTCTCGCTTTCCCTTCCGCTTGGGGTGTCCTGATCAGCGATGCCCTCCGTTCCGTTGCAGTTGCTCTGATCAGTGATCACTGATGCCCTCCGTTCTGTTGCGGGTGCTCTGATCACTGATCACTGATCATTGACGCTCTCACTCAGCACTTATCACGTGACATGATACGAAGCTACCGCTCCGTTTCGGTGGCCGCCCATGAGGTCGGTGGCATCCTTTTATATTTTTTTTTTTTGCATCCCGTTCCGTTCCGATATGGATGCCCTGGTTACTGGTTAGTTGCACGCTTTTTATTGCGATATTGCGTATTATGCTGCGCAGTGCACATCGTTCCGTTTGGGGTGCCCTAATCAGTGACCCTTTGTCTAGTCTCATGTAGTGCACCGCTCCTTTCGAAGAGTTGCGCTGACACCGTTTCCATTTTCACTATGCGTACCTAATGAGTACCGACTATCGCTGGCCGTTCCGGCGTTCGGGCCGGGAGATTTCCGGCGTATGTCATGCTGCATAGTGCGACTGCAATTGCATACTCAATACTGCGTCCCGTTCCGTGTGCCCAGAGCAAAGGCACCATTTCCAGTATCATCCGGCCATTGTCATATCTGTTGAAAATTGAAAGCTCAAAGCTATACTGCGTACACTGTACGAATATTACCAGATCAGATGCGAACGAAAACTACATACTTATATTGCCGCATATTATCTCAAATATACAGTAATCTTGGAAGCGGTGCTGCCATATTGTAGGCGCAAAACGTTCCAGAGGCCAGAACACATGAGTTATACGGTTTCTGGTTTCATAGCGATCAGTTACGTCAACAAACTGCCCATCAGGGTATCATGATTACCTAAGATTTTATGTCTGACAGTGTCACAGTGATGACCACGCCTCACGCATTACACACTTACATACAAATACACAGTCTGAGTCAACTGCACTAAATCAATAATACAGGACGACAGAATGATACCCTTTGCAACGGCAACGACAGGTTCCTTCCCACTTCCTTTGCTTAAAAAAGAAAGAAAACTTCTCCACATGGCACTAGTACCAAAGCCTGCATATAGAGAGAGCTCCCTCACCCGCCCCTCCCCCACCCTCCTTAAGATATGACAACAGATTTCAACAGAATCATTGCATCTTCTGCTTCTTAAAGACCTAGTTCGCTCGCATGATGGCGACTGGCGTCGCGAGGATGGAGGTCCGCGGATGATCTTTAGGAGAAATATACAGGCAGAAGGACCGTCCTGGATCCGTGCCAGTAAGCAGAGTAGGAACTTAGCAGATGCTGACGGTAATATCTGCTGTCTGCATCTGAAACGGAAAGGAAGGCATTGATTTAAGGCTAGGAGAAGGATGGCCACTGGACAGTCATTCAATTGTGACAATGCATTTTGACTTGTGAGGAAAATGAAATTTCACTGGTTGAAGTAGGTATTCATTCTTAGCTGTATAAGAGACAAGTTAACTTCATTAGTCTCAATCAAACACAAAGGTTGGGATAAAATGGGACGGATTTCGAAACACTTGGCGATCAGATGCTTAAGTTATAATTCTGCCGTATATCATCCTTACCTATTTGCATCGTCTTTTTCGGTTAGTTTTGGTGGTCAGGAATGGTATGTTCTTTTATTATCAGCCAGCGTAGCGTTACGCCTTTATTGCGAAAGTGATATAGGTTTTCACTTGTTTTTTTTTCATCCTAGATTTTTTGGTCATCATTGTCACACCCAACCAAAATCCAATTTTAGAACACTGCATAGACTGTGACCGTGACACGGACTGGTGGGCGCGGACGGTCAGATACTGGACTGATGGGCGGACGGTCAGATACTGGACTGGTGGGCGGACGGTCAGATACTGGACGGTCAGATACTGGACGGTCAGATACTGGACGGTCATATACTGGACGGTTAGATACTGGACGGTCAGATACTGGACTGGTGGGCGGACGGTCAGATACTGGACGGTCAGATACTGGACTGGTGGTCGCGGACGGTCAGATACTGGACGGTCAGTTACTGGACGGTCAGTTACTGGACGGTCAGATACTGAACGGTCAGATACTGGACGGTCAGATACTGGACTGGTGGGCGGACCGTCAGATACTGGACTGGTGGTCGCGGACGGTCAGATACTGGACGGTCAGATACTGGACGGTCAGATACTGAACGGTCAGATACTGGACTGGTGGTCGCGGACGGTCAGATACTGGACGGTCAGATACTGGACGGTCAGATACTGGACGGTCAGATACTGGACGGTCAGATACTGGACGGTCAGATACTGGACTGGTGGGCGGACCGTCAAATACTGGACTGGTGGTCGCGGACGGTCAGATACTGGACGGTCTGATACTGGACTGGTGGTCGCGCACGGTCAGATACTGAACGGTCAGATACTGGACTGGTGGTCGCGGACGGTCAGATACTGCACGGTCAGATACTGAACGGTCAGATACTGGACTGGTGGGCGGACGGTCAGATACTGGACGGTCAGATATTGGACGGTCAGATACTGGGCGGTCAGATACTGGACGGTCAGATACTGGACGGTCGGTCAGACACTGGCTGACCGTCCCGTATCTGTTGTCATGCAGTGAAGCTCATTGATTGGAGTACGGAATTAACTAGGTGCACGTGTTGTCATTGAGCAGCTCTTGGGTTTTATTTTACAAAATGGCCAGTGCTATTGCGTTCTGTTCTGGGGTGACTGAGCACTGAGCAGTTAGCTTCAGCTGTTTGCCGTTTACTATGCTCTGTTTCAGTGTATTTACTGTGCTCTGTTTCAGTGTGTTTACTGTGCTCTGTTTCAGTGTGTTTACTGCGCTCTGTTTCAGTGTGTTTACTGTGCTCTGTTTCAGTGTGTTTACTGTGCTCTGTTTCAGTGTGTTTACTGTGCTCTGTTTCAGTGTGTTTACTGTGCTCTGTTTCAGTGTGTTTACTGTGCTCTGTTTCAGTGTGTTTACTGTGCTGTTTCTGTGTGTTTACTGTGCTCTGTTTCAGTGTGTTTACTGTGCTCTGTTTCAGTGTGTTTACTGTGCTCTGTTTCAGTGTGTTTGCTGTGCTCTGTTTCAGTGTGTTTACTGTGCTCTGTTTCAGTGTGTTTACTGTGCTCTGTTTCAGTGTGTTTACTGTGCTCTGTTTCAGTGTGTTTACTGTGCTCTGTTTCAGTGTGTTTACTGTGCTCTGTTTCAGTGTGTTTACTGTGCTCTGTTTCAGTGTGTTTACTGTGCTCTGTTTCAGTGTGTTTACTGTGCTCTGTTTCAGTGTGTTTACTGTGCTCTGTTTCAGTGTGTTTACTGTGCTCTGTTACAGTGTGTTTACTGTGCTCTGTTTCAGTGTGTTTACTGTGCTCTGTTTCAGTGTGTTTACTGTGCTCTGTTACAGTGTGTTTACTGAGCTGTGTTTCAGTGTGTTTACTGTGCTCTGTTTCAGTGTGTTTACTGTGCTCTGTTTCAGTGTGTTTACTGTGCTCTGTTTCAGTGTGTTTACTTTGCTCTGTTTCAGTGTGTTCACTGTGCTCTGTTTCAGTGTGTTTACTATGCTGTTTCAGTGTGTTAACTGTGCTCTGTTTCAGTGTGTTTACTGTGCTGTTTCAGTGTGTTTACTGTGCTCTGTTTCAGTGTGTTTACTGTGCTCTGTTTCAGTGTGTTTACTGTGCTCTGTTTCAGTGTGTTTACTGTGCTCTGTTTCAGTGTGTTTTCTGTGCTCTGTTTCAGTGTGTTTACTGTGCTCTATTTCAGTGTGTTTACTGAGCTCTGTTTCGGTGTGTTTACTGTGCTCTGTTTCGGTGTGTTTACTGTGCTCTGTTTCAGTGTGTTTACTGTGCTCTGCTTCAGTGTGTTCACTGTGTTATGTTTCAGTGTGTTTACTGTGCTCTGTTTCGGTGTGTTTACTGTGCTCTGTTTCGGTGTGTTTACTGTGCTCTGTTTCAGTGTGTTTACTGTGCTCTGTTTCAGTGTGTTTACTGTGCTCTGTTTCAGTGTGTTCACTGTGCTCTGTTTCAGTGTGTTTACTGCGCTCTGTTTCAGTGTGTTTACTGTGTTCTGTTTCAGTGTGCTTACTGTGCTCTGTTTCAGTGTGTTTACTGCGCTCCGTTTCAGTGTGTTTACTGTGCTCTGTTTCAGTGTGTTTACTGTGCTCTCTGTTTCAGTGTGTTTACTGTGCTCTGTTTCAGTGTGTTTACTGTGCTCTGTTTCAGTGTGTTTACTGCGCTCTGTTTCAGTGTGTTTACTGTGCTCTGTTTCAGTGTGTTTACTGTGCTCTGTTTCAGTGTGTTTACTGTGCTCTGTTTCAGTGTGTTTACTGTGCTCTGTTTCAGTGTGTTTACTGTGCTCTGTTTCAGTGTGTTTACTGTGCTGTTTCTGTGTGTTTACTGTGCTCTGTTTCAGTGTGTTTACTGTGCTCTGTTTCAGTGTGTTTACTGTGCTCTGTTTCAGTGTGTTTGCTGTGCTCTGTTTCAGTGTGTTTACTGTGCTCTGTTTCAGTGTGTTTACTGTGCTCTGTTTCAGTGTGTTTACTGTGCTCTGTTTCAGTGTGTTTACTGTGCTCTGTTTCAGTGTGTTTACTGTGCTCTGTTTCAGTGTGTTTACTGTGCTCTGTTTCAGTGTGTTTACTGTGCTCTGTTTCAGTGTGTTTACTGTGCTCTGTTTCAGTGTGTTTACTGTGCTCTGTTTCAGTGTGTTTACTGTGCTCTGTTACAGTGTGTTTACTGTGCTCTGTTTCAGTGTGTTTACTGTGCTCTGTTTCAGTGTGTTTACTGTGCTCTGTTACAGTGTGTTTACTGAGCTGTGTTTCAGTGTGTTTACTGTGCTCTGTTTCAGTGTGTTTACTGTGCTCTGTTTCAGTGTGTTTACTGTGCTCTGTTTCAGTGTGTTTACTTTGCTCTGTTTCAGTGTGTTCACTGTGCTCTGTTTCAGTGTGTTTACTATGCTGTTTCAGTGTGTTAACTGTGCTCTGTTTCAGTGTGTTTACTGTGCTGTTTCAGTGTGTTTACTGTGCTCTGTTTCAGTGTGTTTACTGTGCTCTGTTTCAGTGTGTTTACTGTGCTCTGTTTCAGTGTGTTTACTGTGCTCTGTTTCAGTGTGTTTTCTGTGCTCTGTTTCAGTGTGTTTACTGTGCTCTATTTCAGTGTGTTTACTGAGCTCTGTTTCGGTGTGTTTACTGTGCTCTGTTTCGGTGTGTTTACTGTGCTCTGTTTCAGTGTGTTTACTGTGCTCTGCTTCAGTGTGTTCACTGTGTTATGTTTCAGTGTGTTTACTGTGCTCTGTTTCGGTGTGTTTACTGTGCTCTGTTTCGGTGTGTTTACTGTGCTCTGTTTCAGTGTGTTTACTGTGCTCTGTTTCAGTGTGTTTACTGTGCTCTGTTTCAGTGTGTTCACTGTGCTCTGTTTCAGTGTGTTTACTGCGCTCTGTTTCAGTGTGTTTACTGTGTTCTGTTTCAGTGTGCTTACTGTGCTCTGTTTCAGTGTGTTTACTGCGCTCCGTTTCAGTGTGTTTACTGTGCTCTGTTTCAGTGTGTTTACTGTGCTCTCTGTTTCAGTGTGTTTACTGTGCTCTGTTTCAGTGTGTTTACTGTGCTCTGTTTCAGTGTGTTTACTGTGCTGTTTCAGTGTGTTTACTGTGCTCTGTTTCAGTGTGTTTACTGTGCTCTGTTTCAGTGTGTTTTCTGTGCTCTGTTTCAGTGTGTTTACTGTGCTCTATTTCAGTGTGTTTACTGAGCTCTGTTTCGGTGTGTTTACTGTGCTCTGTTTCGGTGTGTTTACTGTGCTCTGTTTCGGTGTGTTTACTGTGCTCTGTTTCAGTGTGTTTGCTGTGCTCTGTTTCAGTGTGTTTACTGCGCTCTGTTTCAGTGTGTTTACTGTGTTCTGTTTCAGTGTGTTTACTGTGCTCTGTTTCAGTGTGTTTACTGTGCTGTTTCAGTGTGTTTACTGTGCTCTGTTTCAGTGTGTTTACTGTGCTCTGTTTCAGTGTGTTTACTGTGCTCTATTTCAGTGTGTTTACTGAGCTCTGTTTCGGTGTGTTTACTGTGCTCTGTTTCGGTGTGTTTACTGTGCTCTGTTTCAGTGTGTTTACTGTGCTCTGCTTCAGTGTGTTCACTGTGTTCTGTTTCAGTGTGTTTACTGTGCTCTGTTTCGGTGTGTTTACTGTGCTCTGTTTCGGTGTGTTTACTGTGCTCTGTTTCAGTGTGTTTACTGTGCTCTGTTTCGGTGTGTTTACTGTGCTCTGTTTCGGTGTGTTTACTGTGCTCTGTTTCAGTGTGTTTGCTGTGCTCTGTTTCAGTGTGTTTACTGTGCTCTGTTTCAGTGTGTTTACTGCGCTCTGTTTCAGTGTGTTTACTGTGTTCTGTTTCAGTGTGTTTACTGTGCTCTGTTTCAGTGTGTTTACTGTGCTGTTTCAGTGTGTTTACTGTGCTCTGTTTCAGTGTGTTTACTGTGCTCTGTTTCAGTGTGTTTACTGTGCTCTATTTCAGTGTGTTTACTGAGCTCTGTTTCGGTGTGTTTACTGTGCTCTGTTTCAGTGTGTTTACTGTGCTCTGCTTCAGTGTGTTCACTGTGTTCTGTTTCAGTGTGTTTACTGTGCTCTGTTTCAGTGTGTTTACTGTGCTCTGTTTCAGTGTGTTTACTGTGCTCTGTTTCAGTGTGTTTTCTGTGCTCTGTTTCAGTGTGTTTACTGTGCTCTATTTCAGTGTGTTTACTGAGCTCTGTTTCGGTGTGTTTACTGTGCTCTGTTTCGGTGTGTTTACTGTGCTCTGTTTCGGTGTGTTTACTGTGCTCTGTTTCGGTGTGTTTACTGTGCTCTGTTTCAGTGTGTTTGCTGTGCTCTGTTTCAGTGTGTTTACTGCGCTCTGTTTCAGTGTGTTTACTGTGTTCTGTTTCAGTGTGTTTACTGTGCTCTGTTTCGGTGTGTTTACTGTGCTCTGTTTCGGTGTGTTTACTGTGCTCTGTTTCAGTGTGTTTGCTGTGCTCTGTTTCAGTGTGTTTACTGCGCTCTGTTTCAGTGTGTTTACTGTGTTCTGTTTCAGTGTGTTTACTGTGCTCTGTTTCGGTGTGTTTACTGTGCTCTGTTTCAGTGTGTTTGCTGTGCTCTGTTTCAGTGTGTTTACTGTGCTCTGTTTCAGTGTGTTTACTGCGCTCTGTTTCAGTGTGTTTACTGCGCTCTGTTTCAGTGTGTTTACTGTGTTCTGTTTCAGTGTGTTTACTGTGCTCTGTTTCAGTGTGTTTACTGTGCTCTATTTCAGTGTGTTTACTGAGCTCTGTTTCGGTGTGTTTACTGTGCTCTGTTTCGGTGTGTTTACTGTGCTCTGTTTCAGTGTGTTTACTGTGCTCTGCTTCAGTGTGTTCACTGTGTTCTGTTTCAGTGTGTTTACTGTGCTCTGTTTCGGTGTGTTTACTGTGCTCTGTTTCGGTGTGTTTACTGTGCTCTGTTTCAGTGTGTTCACTGTGTTCTGTTTCAGTGTGTTTACTGTGCTCTGTTTCGGTGTGTTTACTGTGCTCTGTTTCGGTGTGTTTACTGTGCTCTGTTTCAGTGTTTACTGTGCTCTGCTTCAGTGTGTTCACTGTGTTCTGTTTCAGTGTGTTTACTGTGCTCTGTTTCGGTGTGTTTACTGTGCTCTGTTTCGGTGTGTTTACTGTGCTCTGTTTCAGTGTGTTTGCTGTGCTCTGTTTCAGTGTGTTTACTGTGCTCTGTTTCAGTGTGTTTACTGCGCTCTGTTTCAGTGTGTTTACTGTGTTCTGTTTCAGTGTGTTTACTGTGCTCTGTTTCAGTGTGTTTACTGTGCTCTGTTTCAGTGTGTTTGCTGTGCTCTGTTTCAGTGTGTTTACTGTGCTCTGTTTCGGTGTGTTTACTGTGCTCTGTTTCAGTGTGTTTGCTGTGCTCTGTTTCAGTGTGTTTACTGTGCTCTGTTTCAGTGTGTTTACTGTGCTGTTTCAGTGTGTTTACTGTGCTCTGTTTCAGTGTGTTTACTGTGCTCTGTTTCAGTGTGTTTACTGCGCTCTGTTTCAGTGTGTTTACTGTGTTCTGTTTCAGTGTGTTTACTGTGCTCTGTTTCAGTGTGTTTACTGTGCTCTGTTTCAGTGCGTTTACTGTGCCCTTTTTCAGTGTGTTTACTGTGCTCTGTTTCAGTGTGTTTACTGTGCTCTGTTTCAGTGTGTTTACTGTGCTCTGTTTCAGTGTGTTTACTGTGCTCTGTTTCAGTGTGTTTACTGCGCTCTGTTTCAGTGTGTTTACTGTGTTCTGTTTCAGTGTGTTTACTGTGCTCTGTTTCGGTGTGTTTACTGTGCTCTGTTTCAGTGTGTTTACTGCGCTCTGTTTCAGTGTGTTTACTGTGCTCTGTTTCAGTGTGTTTACTGTGCTCTGTTTAGTGTGTTTACTGCGCTCTGTTTCAGTGTGTTTACTGTGTTCTGTTTCAGTGTGTTTACTGTGCTCTGTTTCAGTGTGTTTACTGTGTTCTGTTTCAGTGTGTTTACTGTGTTCTGTTTCAGTGTGCTTACTGTGCTCTGTTTCAGTGTGTTAACTGTGCTCTGTTTCAGTGTGTTTACTGTGCTCTGTTTCAGTGTGTTTACTGTGCTCTGTTTCAGTGTGTTTACTGTGCCCTGTTTCAGTGTGTTTACTGTGCTCTGTTTCAGTGTGTTTACTGTGCTCTGTTTCATTGTGTTTACTGTGCTCTGCTTCAGTGTGTTTACTGTGCTCTGTTTCAGTGTGTTTACTGTGCTCTGTTTCAGTGTGTTTGCTGTGCTCTGTTTCAGTGTGTTTACTGTGCTCTGTTTCAGTGTGTTTGCTGTGCTCTGTTTCAGTGTGTTTACTGTGCTCTGTTTCAGTGTGTTTACTGTGCTCTGTTTCAGTGTGTTTACTGTGCTGCTCACCGTTCATTCCGCACTAATCCAGGACACAATGTTTTTCACCCTGTATTTATTGTGCTCTCGGGTGCTGTGTGTGTGTTCACTGTTCATGGCGTTCTGTTCCAGGGCAGTGAGCTGTTCACTGTTCAAGCTATAGATGGCGACACCAGCGTCGACAACAACATCACATACTCCATTCTCACTGGTAAGGATTTGTCGGAAGCCTACCCTCACATTGCCCCGCATACTTTGTAGAGGCTCTTAGAGCGCCTTCAAGTGTGTGATTATCTGGAAATGTACAATTGATCATAAATCATGCGTCACACGACCCTATAGTATGTTCCACTGATACCAGGTCAGGTCACAGAGGTCAGCTCACTGAGGGTCACAATATGAAAATTGCATGTGATGCATGTGTTATGGTCCATTTTATATGCCAAATGCGATTATGTGGGTCAGACAGCCTTTGCAGCCTTTGGGGTCAGTTTAGATTATGTTCTGGTGAAGGTCAGGTCAAGGTCAGGTCAAATTAAGTCAAATTTCAAAGTAGATGTTTTGCATAAAATGGGTGTCAATTCGATGCAGCTCGTCACGGGGACTTCAATGGTGGTCTTTGTTTTACGCTACGAGGTCTATAATTGTTTAAAAAAAAAATTGAGTTAAAAACTTGACGTCATCAATTTTGAACAGTTTTTTTTCGCTATAACTTGGCCAAAAAAGGAAGTGTCGATCTAAAATTTGGTATGTATTAAGAAGAGCGCAAGATTTATCACATACTAGAGGTACAGGTTTACGCGATAACTGTATGTTTTGATATGTATGATTAACGGATGCATTAGTTTGGGTGTAGAAACTTGCATTTTTATTGGTATGATTTTTGTAGAACTGGGTAACTGCTTTTAATTGAACTGTAAAGTATGATGGTGATGCATGCGAGTTGTTCGAGCCCTTTGTAAGTTAGGATGTTACTGAACGCAACCCTACCCTACCCTACCCTACCCTACCCTACCCTACCCTACCCTACCCCTACACTACCCTACCCTACCGTACCCTACCATACCCTACCCTACCCTACCCCTACACTACCCTACCCTACCCCTACCTTACCCTACCCTACCTTACCACTACCCTACCTACCCTACCCTACCTACCCTACCCTACCCTACCCTACCCTACTCCTACCCTACCCTACCCCACCCTACCTTACCCTACCCTTACCCTACCCTACTCCTACACTACCCTACCCTACCCTACCCTACCCTACCCTACCCTACCCTTACACTACCCTACCCTACCCTACCCTACCCTACCCTTACACTACCCTACCCTACCCTACCCTACCCTACTCCTACCCTACCCTACCCTACTCCTACCCTACCCTACCCTACCCTTACACTACCCTACCCTACCCTACCCTACCCTACCCTACCCTACCCTACCCTACCCTACCATACCCTACCCTTACACTACCCTACCCTACCCTACCCTACCCTACCCTACCCTACCCTACCCTACCCTACCCTACCCTACCTAACTGTACCCTACTTAACTCTACCCTACCCTACACTACCCTACCCTACCCTACAATCCCCTACCCAACCCTACCCTACAATCCCCTACCCTACCCTACCCTACCCCACCCTACAATCCCCTACCCTACCCTACAATCCCCTACCCAACCATACCCTACAATCCCCTACCCTACCCTACCCTACCCTACCCTACACTACACTTCCACCGACAGTCCAAGTTTCAGCTAAATCGGCCCAGAAACGGCTGAGATATTGCAAAAACAAATTAATTGTATTTACTGGCGAATCCCCTTGGCGAGCGGTGCCTTGTGTCGGCCTTCGTTGGCTCTGATGCTTTTCACTCAGTTTTCTAAGCGAACAACTGAGCCTAAAGCACGTGCACTCTGCTCGGCGCTGGTCGCGGCCCCACCACGTGCACACCGCTGAACCCACCCCCTCGAAAATTTAATACGACAAATGAGTGCACGCGTCCGACTTGCAGTGAAAATTTCACCCCCGTAGCCCTTACCGTTCCCGAGCAATAGCGTGTTTTTGCCGATTCTAATGTTAACCCTATGGGCACGCGAGCACGCGCCGCGGGCGCACCCCCGGCCGCATCATGTCCAAAATTTAATACGACCTACGTGTAAAGGTGGCCCACATCGCTGTAAAATTTCACGGCCGTAGGTCAACAGACGCCGCCGCAATAAGCGCTACAAAGTGACTACGTCGCACACGGCGTGGGCGGCGGGGTACTTTTTAGGATTTATAATATAGATATTCCGGTTTTCTCGAAATTCGGAAAAAAATGTTTTTTTTTTGCTTTTTTCCAAAAAAAAAAATATTATTTTTTATTTTTTGTCAAAATCTCACAATTTTGAAAATACGAGATGACAGTTTTATAGCGCCGCCTTTTGTCTACATGACCATATAAAGAACTTTGAAATTGCTTTGTAACTGTAGCTTTTGTGAGCGTTTCAAGATTTCATGTTTTTTGCTCATTTTTGCTCGAACATGACCTCAGTTTGACCTCAATAACTCCTGAACTAAGGTGACCTAAGACTTGAAATTGTATGTGAAGGTGTCAAATTGATGCCCGGGAAGGTACTGAAAATTTGGCGGCGCCTGGCCCCACCGTTTTCTTGCTATTCAGGAAAAACCACAGGGTGCAAATTGCCCCCGCGTGGCAAGGGTTAAATGACAAGCCTTCGCCTTCAAAAGAAGTTTTCCTCTCTGCAACCTCGTTTTGGAGGCCTTATAAGCGTAAACGTGACGCAGCGGCTGCTTAGACTTTGAATGGTCGCTTACAGGGGCGACGGATACGGGGCGGCAGAGGGGGCACTGCCCCTAAGAAACTTGTGGAGGAAGGGTAAACGTATAGTTCTGTCCCCCACAATTTGTGCCCTAAACATGGAGGAAAATTCCATAATCTGATATTGCACCTATGTGCTCATACAATTTGTACATATATACGTTGCCTTTTGAATCTATGTAGATGCTAATCATTTCCTCTTTATAGCAGTTTTTCCTTGGTTTAGACTGATGAGCGGTTGTATCAAAGCCACTCCTCTGATTTTTTTCGAGCTCATCAGTTTCCAGTGCATAAAATAGTGAACGTCGCGGTCGTACACATTGACCACATTGACCAATGCATGGTATGACACCCAAAGGCCAGTCATCGGAGATCTGCTTTGGGCATTCGCAGCTGCCGGACATTGGTCACGTGACCACATTTTCCGCGTGACCTTGAGTTGGCACCAGATTTTGTCGACAGACGTGGCGCAGCTTATTTTGCTGCATTATTTTAGATACTAAATATTTAGGCGTGTGGTGGTAAATGATACCGTGCAAATTATATTGAATCATCGGTGACATAGTTACCATTGATACTTGAATAGCATCAATAAAATGCAATTAATCTATTATTACTCTTCCATTGATTTTATTGTGTTTGCAGGCATAGGTAGAAACTGAAAAGCTGAGCCTGCAGCTTACAGTTGTTCTATACAGTAGCGGCGGAACACCTTCAATTAAGGGGGGGGGGGGCACTGCCGACTTTCGGTCCGATTCTTTCCATGCAACGCCCATAGGGCTAATGTTAAAATGCCAAAATTATAGGGGGCACGGTGCTCCGGTGCCCTCCCCGTTCCGCCGCCTATGGTTGTATAACTGTTAACATAAATCAATGCTACTGAGGGCTGCAAATTTGTTTTTTACCTATCTTTAATAACTGATGCCCTACCTTCATCTACCATTATCTGTAAGAATCTTGCATCAATCATCACCAGACTTTAGTTTTTTTTTTTTTACATACCTACGCCCCAGCCGCGAGAGTGGGCGGGTACGACTCCCTCGCCTTAATTGAGCTAGCCTCGCGGGAAAAACGAGTATGTGTGCCGTTACGGGACCGGGGACGCAGCGATTGATGCACGGTTTAAAAGTCTCAGGTCAACTGATGGCCTCTGAGGGTCAGGTCAAGTGCCCCGAGGGCCAAAATGCGATTTCAGGTTTTGAAAAATAACTTTGTCAAAAAAAACGGCGTAGAGTCGCGATTTTAGTACCATCATGTTTGTCATGCTCCGGTGCGTCAAAATGGTACACTTTTGTTTGGGTTGGGTCAACATAAGGTGTTCACATCGGATCAAAGCCAGGTCAGAGGCACTCAGGTCACGAACTTGGTCGGAGGAGGTTATATCGCATATCATTCGATTCGGTAGGTCTTCCTGAGTCTATTGGCGACTTTTCCGACTTGCCAGCTCAATTTTATCAGGAGTTATTGGCGAAAAAACTTGTGACATTTGTGACGTCATGAATGACATCACGCTAGGTTAAAGATGCAAAAGTGAAGCATTGGACATTGCAAGAATTGCATGAAATTGCGATTCCATGTGCTTGAGCCAGTGGCGCGGGAACCGGGGGGGCTAGGGGGGGCTGAGCCCCTCCAACTTTTCGGCTGGGGGGGCTCGTAATGTATTTGAGCCCCCCCAGCTGGAGGAATCGAAATCGGAAATCTACCAACACAATTTCATAGATTCATACATAGGCGCGGGAACCGGGGGAGAGGACAGTGGGGGAAGCTTGCCCTCACAACTCTGGGGCCGTGGGGGCGGTGCCTAACAACTTTTCATGAGGCCAGGAACCGTTGGGGCAGCTTGTCCTCCCCAAATTAGGGGTTGTGAGTCACAAAGGAAGAAAGCATGTGAGTGAAAAATCTACCTATTTTACTGACTCGGCAACTCATTTGGCAGCTTAAAACCTTTATTCCAGGTTGCCAAAACGGTAGTCTCTTCACTCAGCTGAGACGGAATACCTCACTTTTTTGCAAATATTTTCTTCTTTTTTTTCGTTGAAAAGGCCAAGGTCTGAAAAATAAGTGGCCTAAAACCGATGAGAAAACTAGATTTGGGGGTACCCTAGGTTGATCTCTATGATGGTTCAGCCCCCCCAGTCTGGAAGAAGTTCCCGCGCCACTGGCTTGAGCTAGGTTTAGATCATTCTCGGCGTCAAAATTACAGTTTCCATATTTTCCCCATTGACTTGCAATGGTGACGTCGCGCGATCGGCCTGACCTCATGTGACCTCTAGGAGAAATCCGAGATATACAAGTTTTGAGACTCCTAGAGGATACTAGGTCCTGTAAGTATCATCTCGCTGTGACAGCTCCTCTGGCACCGAGGGCATTGCGAAGTTTCGGTATTTTGGGACTATTGCAGAGGTTCACGTGTGACGTCATAAGTCAGTGACCTGACCTGAGACGGAAATGCAATTGGTTTCCAAAGATGCGTATGGAAGCAAAGATAAGGTGTGCCAAATAGCAGCCCTCTAGCTGTAAGGTGTTTTGAGCTATCGCCAAAAGTCGTGAGTGGAGCGCTACTGACTCCTCCGGTCGGCCGCCGGGGGTAAGGAGGCGTGCAGGGTATCGGAAAACCATCTGGTACTTTGCGAATTTTGCCGATAAAAATACGTTTCTTATGCCAACTTGTAGCCAAAAGACTACTGAATCTCAAACCAGTCGTATCCTTGCACTAAATGGCTTGGTTTAGACACGATAGGTCTGAAAACAAAAGGCCCCATGTATTCTCTATGGGCGCCGCGAGGCCGTTGGCAACAGAGTTTCGGGAAGTGCCCTCGCCACAACCGCACGTGCAGATTTGGTCACGTGACCAAGTGCATTTGCCGCCACTGTATTTATATACACTGTGGGCATTCGGAGGCTAGTGTGGGGCTAGTGTAGAAACTGGATGTTCCCAGTTCGGTACAGTAAACGGGGTGAATTTGCCTTGCTGGGTGACTGCCATGTTTCTAAAAAAAATGCTTTAGGGTGATCTCCAGTGATTTATTACGAAAAATGTAATAATTTTTTTTTATGCACAAATGAAAGACAATTGATGGGCCTCTCCTTCCCACATAGCCAACCCTGAGAGATACCCAAAAAATGACTGAGTGTTTCGTCCTTATTTTGAATTTCTTTCGATTGCCGCTTACCGCGTGTCGCTACGTGGCCCAGGAGCCGAGTTAAAAGGGGGGTGTTCAGACCCCCCCCGGCCCGGCGCGGAATCTCAGAGCACCGACCCGGCGCGGGTTAAAAGTAAAAGTTTATATGTTGAAAATTAACACAGGAATGCACAGTGAGAGTATAGAAAGCAAAGATTACCAAAATAAGAAAAAATGGATGAAGCTGGCCAAACTTTTCAGCACAGCCATGATTATCTACAACTCCTGAGTTTGCCAGTAAGACTGGCTGAAG